>NC_081421.1:85208514-85345027 GCF_949786415.1 Peromyscus eremicus
CGCTCTGCTGTCTCTTACTCACTGCATAAGTTGTGCATTTTTGTATGAGTTGTATTCTCCACAAAAGGAAGTTACCGTGATGAGTCTTGAGAGATGCACTAATCCATGGGTATAAAGATAATAGCTTAGGTGGCAGTTTGTTACTGTGTGCATTGAGCAGAATACCAGTGTTGAGTTCTCTTCTGATATCAAACAAGGAGCATCCAATTCCAAGCTGGTCAGCACCTTTGCCACACATGACTGTACCTTTGCACACATGACGTTCCATTGGCTTTGACTGCGTATATAAAACCTCTGCAAGACTGAGGCAGCGAGAATGTCAACAAGCAGAGGTGAGAAGTCAGAAGGTCCTATCAGTAGGTATGGTAGAATTCAATTGACAACTGATAGCTGCTGTGAGAGACACAGTCAGTTATCTTTGGAGATGTGGTTCCTGAGAGGCTACCTGTGCTCAGGATGTGGTCCCACACATTTGCATACAGACAACATTAAATAAGCTCAATGGTTTTTGTTGTTTTGTTTTGCTTTTTGCTTTATGGGAAGAGAGAATATGAATTTGTGTGATGGTAACGCTAGGTGAGACAGGGGAGAAATTGGGGGTGGCTTTAATATAAACACATTAAATGCACGTATGCATACTAAACATATATTTTAAGATATTAAAGGAAACAGTTACATCAATAGACCTAAAAAAAAAAAAAAGACCATTTAGTAATGCATCTACACAAGCCAGTCACAGTTCTTAGTTCTTACCACTAGGAAATCTTCAGCCCCAAAGAGCTACTTCCTGTATACTCATGGCTTATATACCTTTCTATGCCCTGCCATCTTATTTTATTTCTCCACTCAGCTACATCACTTTCTCTTTCTGCCCATATCTATCACTTCCTGTCTGTCTGTACAGACCTCCAGACCTCTGTGTTAACTAGTGCTGGGATTAAAGACATGTACCACCATTCTTGGCTCTGTTCCCAGTGTGGCCTTGAACTCACAGAGATCCAGATGGATCTCTGCCTCTTGAATGCTAGGATTAAAGACATGTGCCGCTACTGCCTGATCTCTATTTTTAATATAATGGCTGGCTTTGTCCTCTGATCCCCAGGCAAGTTTTATTTGTTAGAGCACAAATAAAATATCACTACATTTCCCTTTTTTCTAAAATAAAAAAATGTTATAACTAATATAAGAAAAACTATATACAATAAGTACAATAACTATATACAATATATACAGGCAATAAGTACATCAACAATGTCTGGTTCATTGACATTTGACAGATTCAAACAAAAACTCCATTATTTAGCCAATTTTGGTGAGTCCAAAATGTTGTGCCTTATTCACTTTCTATCCTAATATGTATTACCAACCAAAAACTGTCTTTTTTTTTTTTTTTTTGGTTTTTCAAGACAGGGTTTCTCTGTGTAGCTTTGCGCCTTTCCTAGAACTCACTTGGTAGCCCAGGCTGGCCTTGAACTCACAGAGATCTGCCTGCCTCTGCCTCCCGAGTGCTGGGATTAAAGGCGTGCGCCGCCGCTGCCGCCGCCGCCGCCGCCGCCGCCGCCGCCGCCGCCGCCGCCGCCACCACCACCACCCCCCGGCCAAAAACTGTCTTTTAATGTCTTTCAAACTTATACACTTTACACCTCTTCAGTGAGTTTCTGTTCTGAATTTATTAACAAGGGAGAACTGTAACTATCTAATCTTCAACTCTCTCAGAGACTTGAGAAGGAAATAATATTAACTAAGTAAGTAGGAAGTGCAAACAAGTGACTTCCGAAAAATGTGAGAAATGACAGAAACAGTTGGCTGCCTGGATAGTCACCCATGATTTTTCTGCAATGTTGGGGCATCTGTCTTCAGCCTACAGGATTTGCATATCTGACAGACACATTTGTGAAGCAGGATTTTCTAAAGAGCCTTCTTACCTTGTCTTGACAAGAATCGGCAGTCCTTTCTTTTCTGACCTTCTTGTCCATTTTGGACAGCTTACTGTCAGCAGTCGAGGCAAGGGCACTTTCTCGCCCAGTGGCTAACTTTTGCCACAATTTATGTAAACTCCATAAGGAGTTTCTTCAATGCCCATCATCTCTGAAGTAGATTGGTGATGCCAGGCAAAGGCATGTCTCATTTTCATTAAAAAAAAGAAAAATCTATGTTATTAAAACATCTTAAATGCCATGTTCTATAGATCTCTGAAGTGTTTGAAGATGACCTGTCTATCTAAAATATATTTCTGCTTGACTTTGAAAACATGCCTAACATAACTACAAGTTAAATTGTAATGACTAACTACTAACTTTCATTTCTTTATATCCTAATAGTTGCTAATAATAACTTTCAAGAACTAGCAAATTTCATTACATTGTTAAGTGAACTGTATAGGTAGAATACCTTGGGCAAGATTAGAAATATATGTACAGTAGTGTGGACTTGAACTCAAAGAGATCCAGATGACTCTCTGCCTCCTGAATGCTAGGACTAAAGGCATGTGTTACTACTGCCTGACGTCTATGTTTAATATAGTGGCTGGCTTCGTCATCTGATACCCAGGCAACCTTTATTTGTTAGAGGACAAATAAAACATCTCCAAAAAGGTTATTTTGGAAGAACTTTGTAGATAAAACTTCAATTATTTTTTGCATAAATAGAGCAGCTGTCAGGAGCCATTTGTACATATAAAGTCCCTAGATCCAAAAGTACATGATCATACTCCTCTCAGAATTCAGAGCTGAGAACAATCCCAGCATTAAAAACATGTGTTTATATTAGAAAAGAAATGTTACATTGTCTTCTTTGTTTTATTCTTGTGTTTGGCCATAAAGAAACTTGAAATTTGCCTCTCAGACTTTCCTCCTTAGCACTGATTCTCACAGAAACTAGCCTTTTAAATTTCTTCCTCTTTCTCCATTTTTATGTTACAGGATGTTGAATGTCTACTGTGTTTTGATTTATCCTATGTATCTTATAAATTATAGAATCCAGTGGTTATTTTAGCATATTTTTAGCCATATAGTCTGCATTTCTGTCTCCTCTGTGCATTATAATTAACGTGAGAGGAAGAAGTTGATAAATGGGATAGAAACAACTTACTTTATCTAAGACAGGGCATGTGTTTTCTTCAGTTAAGTAGATCCAGGATAGGAGAAGGGGTGTGCATAAATATAGGGGATTAAAAATGATTCTTATGACTAGAAAACACTACAGACAAAGCAGGTGTGTTATCATGAAAGCAACTTAGATATCAGATATCAGTTCTCTGAGTTGACTAGTCAGTTCTAAGTTGACTAGTCAGTAATAAAGATTGTGAAAGATCCTGCCCATGTTATCTACAGTGAAAGAAAAGCAAGTAAATTAATATTATGGACTATGACACATAAAGAGCTGGTTAGATGGAGGGACAAAAGATCAGGAATTGAAAGGATAAAGAAAATGACAGAATTCAGTGATAGTTTTTAAATTTCCAATTTAAAAATAATGTTCAAATAATACAAGAGTTCTAACAAAGCATGAGTACTATTGTTGTCAAAATTTTAAACATTATATCAGATAAACACTTACTTTGTTATCAAAGAGCTATGTTTTCATTAAACAGTACAGAAGAGAATAAAAACCCAACATTCTAACAATCAACTCCTATTTTGGTAATAGCCATACTTATATCATTCACATAGTGATTAGTGCAATTTACATTGCTGAAAAATTAGAACTAATGTCATCTTCTTTGGGATATATTGTTATAGGACCACTGCTCTGAATTATGCAGCTTTCATATTATATAAACATGTCCTTTATAAATATTTATCTGGAAATGATCCAATTTTCCTCATTTTTGTGGATATATTAGTCAGATATTTGGAATAGTTCTGAGAATAACAATTTTAGGGACAGATTTACAAGAAAGCACAGTAGCTTTGAAAAATCAAATTATAATGTCCTAGAAAAGTACAAAAAAAAAGTGAGATGATTTTTAAAAACTACAAAAAGCCTGAGGAAACATTTTAGACTTTGGTAACATCAACAGTATCCTATTTTTTAAATGATTTCACTTCAGTGGGACAGATTTTGTTTAAAAAAAAAAAGCATATAAACACTCCGTGACATACTTTTAGGATCAGAGCTTAAAATTATCATTACAAGATGTTTTTCTCTAATTATATTTATATTTTGAAATATTGTTTTAAAATTCATTATTTGAATACAATTATATATACAACATAAAGCAATTCAACATTAAAAACATTGTTTATACAATTATTTTAATGAATAACCCAATAATCAATTTTTATAAATAACTGTAGAATTTCTGACTCTGTTAATAGATAGCCAGCTTAACTTAAAACAACTCTCTTTGTAAGAACATCTAGATACCTTGCATTAAAAAAAAAGTATGGAAAATCTTATCATAGTTAAGAACATTATGAATAGATGAGAAGCCAAGATTCAAGGCAGGAGGAAGCGACCTGGGTCTTGCTTTTTCTGTGAGGTATTTGAAAATCTTGAATTAAGAGTTCAGAAGCAAAATTCAATTCGGTGGTATTTAATGAGAGAATCATGGGATGGGGTGAAGCTAATCAGTTCCATGTCTGGCAAGATCAACTGCAAGACTGCTTTCAGTCAAGAAAGAATACTAGCATCAGAGTTGATGCAGGTCTCAGAGGATGAAGCATGTTCTTTAGTCATCTTGTTCAAGCGAAATCAAGAGATTTCTGAAGGAAGATGGCATGACTAAGAAACTCAAGTTATAAAAATTCAAGCAACTGGTAGCTATACTCATCAGTTCTACACTATTCTAGAAGAAACTACTTGAAATCTAAGACAGAAGAAAATGAAATTAGGTCAGGCAGTGGTGGTGCATGCCTTTAGTCCCAACGCTTGGGAGGCAGAGACAGGTGAATCTCTGAGTTCAAGGCCAGCCTTGTTTACAGACTGAGTTCAGGACAGCCAGGGCTACACAGAGAAATTCGGTCTTGAAAAAAAAAAAAGAAAAGAAAAAAAAAGAAAAGAAACTATATAAAATGCATATAATAAACAATAAAATGCCTGAAGTCAGAGAAAATAACATACAATGCAGTGAGTAGAAAATAATGTCTATTAATCTCACTGAAATATCAACCATCAACAATTTGACTATTATTGTCAAGAAATTTCTAAAAATGTTCTGCTACAAAGAAATCAAATTAATGAAGTTCACTTTAAAATTTTCCAAATATTCATCCATATTTATTTATGGCTTTTGTTTGTTTTGTGTTTGGTGTGTGTATGTGTGTTTACTCATATGCAAGGAAGTGTGTAGAAGTTAGAAGACAGCTTGCTGGATTTTTTTCTCTCCTTACGTCTTGCTGGTCCCAGGGATCAAATTCAGATCTTTAGGCTTGCAGGTGAGCATGTTTCCACACTGAAGCATCCCACTGTTCATCAAATGCATGTTCATACAAATTAAAGAGAAATTTATGAAGAGATCAACGTGGAAAGATTTTTAAGGTCTTATTCCATGGCAAGAAAAGCTGCATTTGAAAAACAATAGCATTGCAGTGCAGTCTAGAGACACTGGGAATTAAAGATGACAGTAGTTTAAGTTGGTCAGGAATGACAGGATGCATAAACACATAAGAACCTCTAGATGTTAATTTTAACAAATTGTTGTTGGCCAAATTTTGGTTATCTTGAAGACTAGGAACTCCTGATACCCAGTTATTGAGACACTGAATGCTGTGAATGGATTTATCTCATTTTTCATTAGAATATTTAAAACTAAAATTACAATGAAAATAATGAAATATCTTACATGGCAATGAAAGTGAACATTTTAAAAGTTGGTGGGAGCATGGAGTTTTTCATGTAGATAACCCTCACAGGTGAGATTGCAAAATCATATAGCTAGTTTATCGCAGAGTTCTGCAATCTTTTGCAAAGCTAAAACATAGCTGATATATGACCTATTAATAGTAATTCTATGTATTTATTTATTAACAACTTTAAAGATATCAACACAAATTATAAGGGAGTAAAAATATGCATGCCATAGTTTTATAGATATTAATAAATTCAGTATCAAACTGTCATACAATTGGAAAATGGAAAAACAATTTATGAAATAGATATCTAAAGCAAAGTGATATAATATTAATATTGATTGGTTAAATCAATGAAATGCTATAAATATATAAATTTAAATTTCTAAATGCAAAGTAGCCTGAATGATCTTATGTGGTATTCCAATGATATGAAATTCAAACAACAAGCTGCAATAGTCACCATAACACTACAGTATTTTCTAGACTGCGGTTGAGTAGATAAATCATAAGGGCCTTTATCTTACTATTTAGACAAAATTTTCTATTGTAAAATTATGAGACTATTCATATATTAAAATACATTGAGCTTTTTGGCTTAATAAATTCATCTAAAATTTTTATTGTGTATATAATATATTCCACAAGAATCCTTCATACAAGTATGTATTGAACACTGAGTATATTTCCCATACTCCAATGTATCCACTTTGTTTCCAAAGACAATTTTGTTCCTACTTTCATACCATATTTACATATGTGCTTCTATGTATCTATATAATATCTAGAAACAACAAAGAAAGGAAAATATCTTTGTATTTCTGAGTTTGCCTGAATTTGTTATATGTAATCATCTCAGTTTCAACCTGTTTCAAGCAGATGACATGATTTTGTACTTATTTAAAGCAAAAAAAATTCTATTGCATATATAAACTATATTTTCTTTATCCATACCTCTGCTCCTGGACTTAGATTTACTGAGCGCTGCATACATATCAATGTGAAAAATTTTCGGTGATATGTTGATTGGAGTATGTAGATGTAACCAACCATCTTATTAAATAAGAAACACAGAAATAATGCAAAGAAGAAAGCCAAGAGATCAGAGCTAAGAGCCTTACCCACCTGGTGCAGCTAGCCTCTTAAGCCAAGAGACCTCTCCGAAAAGGAGCTACTTCCTGTCTGTTTTTCTTTATATAGACTTTCTGTTCTGCCTTCTCATTGGTTGTAAAACCAACCACATGACTGCCTTGTCACTGTCTGTTGTACAGCCCTCCAGGTCTTCTGTGGTATTGAGATTAAAGGCATGTGTCTCCAATGCTGGCTGTATCCTTGAACACAGAGATCTACATAGCTCTGCCTACCAAGTGCGGCTTGCTATTAACTCTGACACCCAGGCAACTTTATTTATTAACATACAAATAAAATCACATTTCAGTACAAATAAAATACCACCATATTTCTCCTTTTCTATTTTAATAAAAAGAAAAAAGGAAAAAGGTTATAACTAACATAAGAAAAACTATATACAAAAGTACAATAACTATATACAATATATACAAGTAATAAATACCTAAACAATGTCTAGTCCATTTGTATTTGACAAATTCAGAGAAAATAATTCCATTATCTATCCTATTTTGGTAAGTCCAAAATGTACCTAATTCACTTTCTATCCTAACAAGTCTTCAACTATAACTAACTAATCTTCAACTATAACTAACTAATCTTCAACTCCCTCAGAGACCCAAGAAGGAAATAATATTACCTAACAAAAATAAAAACAGGAAGTGCATGCAAGCCACTTCCAAAAAATTTGTGAGTTGACAGAAACAGCCAGCTGTCTGGACAGTTACCTGAGGTTTCTCCTCAGTGTTGGGGCATCATCTTCAGCCTATAGGCTTAGCATATCTGACAGATTCATTTGTGAAGTAGGATGTACACAAGGTCAACAGTTCAACCTCACATTGGGTGAGAGCAGTCCATGTACCAGAAACACCTGAATTCCACTAGTGTCATGTCATGATCCAGGATTTTAAATTCTGGAAATTGTTGATTTTTTTTTTTAAATTCAGCTGTCCATTCTTCTTGGCTGTGTATATGTGGCTTCATCTCAGCATCCCATTCTTCTTCACATCCCTCCATTAAATGCCGGTCTACTATTGAGAGGAGTGAGCTTAGTTACTCTTCAAGAATAACTGTTTCAGCTGCTGTTCCATTGCACATCAAAAGCCATCGGCCCACTGCCTGTTCAGCTGCCTTCGAATAGAAGGGCACTGTACCTTTTCCGGATTATGAAGGCCACTTCAGGGATGGTGCCATTTTGTCCTGGCCTCAGAAGATGCCTTTTGATAAAGCCATAACTTTAACTTGTTTTGGCAAGAACCAGTAGTCCTTTGTTTCATGTCCTGTCTGTCCATTTTGTCCTGTTGATTTGAGGATTATTTGTTGTCCAGTGGCTAACTTTTGCCACAATGAAAGTTAACTCCATATACAGTTTCTTCAATGCCCATATTTTCTCTGAAGTAGATTGGTACTGCCAGGAGCCGACATGTCTCAAAAAAAATTTTTTTCTAAGTTATTAAAACATTTTAAATGCCATATTCTGTAGATCTCTGAAGTGTTTGAAGATGATCTGTCTATCTAAAATATATCTGCTCAATCTTGAAAACATACCTAATATGACTACAAGTTCTATTGTAATGTCTAACTCCTAACTTTCATTTCTTTATATCCTAATAGTTGGTAATAATAACATTCAAGGATCAGAAAAATTACATTGTTAAATGAATGATATAAGTACCAATAGAAATATACATATAGCATTTTCTAACAATATCAATTTCAATATATATATTTTGTATACAACATAAAACAATATAAACCAATGTAAAGTATTTAAAACTAGTAATTGTCTTTTTCTTTTCTTTTTTTTAAAGACAAGAACCTTAAATCTAATCTCCTTTGCTTAGCCTTTTTTCTAACCCTTGACGACAACTTGTAACCAACCCCTCTAAACAATGAAAATTATCCCAGACCCAAAACCCATTAAAAAGACCAAAAAACCACCCACCCCACACCACCTCTTTGGGAATGTGGGCATCGTATTCTTAAAATTGCTTCCTGCTGGGTATGAGCGAAGTTATCTTTATCCTGAAAGAAAAATTTTAGGTTAATTGTCAAATTCTAGGAAAGGTAACTATATCCTTCGTTATCCAGTCTGTGTATAATGCCAAAGTTCAGGGTTTATCTCAAGTTCTTATTCAAGTAGTCTTTGAGACTGGATCATCTCAGCTAGCCCTCTCAAAATTGCTCTGAGCACCTTGTAGTTCAAAGCTGATCTGAAGATGATGTTTGTCAGCTTAGTGATATTATTATTGTCCACATGGAATTGTTGTTGTTGTGGGGCCCCAACTTCTTCCTGGAGACTTCAGTTGATGTTAGGCCTGGCCGTGATTTCCTGCAGAAAACTGATAAGAGACTCAAAAACAAAGACATATATATGCAGCTAATTGAAGCCTTTTTTCTAGAATTAGTTAGTACTCTATATGACCATTCATATCTTAACAAATTTTAAAATGTATATATATATCTATATATATATATATTAATCTTATAAATTTTGATATAAAATTTATACTTTAAGAAAAGTTTAAAGAATCAGAATAGAATCAAAGAGTTGAGATTAGTAATAGAATAGTCCCTTAGTTAATTTGGCTTTTCTCCTGTCCCATAGCAGAAGATGGCTCTTTTCTTCTGGCACAACACAGGGAGTTTGCATTTTCCTTTTAACAACATGCTTGAGTTTAAAGAAGGAGAGAGCCATTCTCCAACTCCAAAGTCAGCTTTAAATTTTAATTGAAATGGGACTATTAGAAGAGCAATAGTGTTAAATTTCTTTAGAGAAGAGCAGAAACAAACATTTAGGAAGACTTATAAAAAATTTTTAGATGATATACCCATAGGCCATTTCACTCTGTTTCCTGGGACAGATGATTTGTCCCTTTTCTTCAGCTGTCTCATTTGTCCTGTGTTCTTCAGATTCCTTAACCTTCATTCTCCTAAAAGACAAAAATAAAAACCTTTCCCCAAGACTAATTTTGGGGATGTTTCTTTTTGGCAAGTTATTATCTGATTAAATGAAAAGGCATGTGTTACTGGTATAGGTTAGTTTAAATTGGATGTTCATGCTGGTTGATGAACATCACCTCCTTTAATTAAGAGGTCTCTCTTTTTCAAATCAAACCTTTATCAATTTTGATGGTACCCAAAGCTTATCTTCTCCTGTAGAAATAAAACTCGTATGCTAAATAAACAGAAAGGGGTAGGGGAAGTGCTGTGGGATGTTCTGTATGGCAAATGTTTTGCTCTGATTGGTTAGTAAATAAAACACTGATTGGCCAGTAGTCAGGCAAGAGGAAGTATAGGCGGGACAAGGAGGAGAATAACGCTGGGAAGTGGAAGGCTGAGTGGGAGACACTGCCAGCTGCCACGATGACAAATAGCATGTGAAGATGCCGGTAAGCCACGAGCCATGTGGCAAGGTATAGATTTATAGAAATGGATTAA
This sequence comes from Peromyscus eremicus, assembly GCF_949786415.1. Classification (NCBI taxonomy): domain Eukaryota; kingdom Metazoa; phylum Chordata; class Mammalia; order Rodentia; family Cricetidae; genus Peromyscus; species Peromyscus eremicus. The sequence goes on from NC_081421.1 coordinate 85,218,876, forward strand.
TTTAAGATGTAAGTACAGTTAGCAAGAAGTCTGCCACGGCCATACAGTTTGTAACCAATATAAGTCTCTATGTTTTCTTGGTTGGGTCTGAGCAGCTGTGGGACTGGCAGGTGAGAGAGATTTGTCTGACTGTGGGCCAGGCAGGAAAACTCTAGCTACAGGAGTACTTTAGTTAAATGCCCAGGAGTGGTGTAGCTCAATCACATGGTAGACCTAATATTAATTTGAAGAACAACATATTGATTCTCATAGTATATGTAATAATTTTTATTCTTACTATCAGTTTATAATGGTTCCTTTTCTCCCCACAACCTTGGCAGCAATTATTATTTGTTTCTGAATGCCTATCATTCTGACTGGAGTGTAATGGAAACTCAAGATTGTTATAATACATTTCTTTGATAGGTAGTGAACTTCAATATTTTATTCATTTATTCATTAAACATTTTTATTTCAGCTTTTGGAAAGTATGTGCTCATTTCATAATTCCTTTTAATGAATAGGCCATCTGGTTTCTTATTCAAGTAGACTTTTTTAGTTCTAATATTTTAGTTATCATATTTCAGATATTGATATTCTGGTAGATGTAAAGCTAGCAAAGATTTTTTTTACCCCTTCTGTAGGCTGTGTCTTTGCTTGTTGTATAGAAGTTTCTCCCCAGGTTGAAACATCTCATGCTACTGGGAAGCTCCTTAAGATGGGAAATGAACAACAACAACAAAAAGACTGGAAGTAAACAAGTCAAAACAGTTTAAAGTCCCTGAAACTGAGCAGATTCACTAAGGCCCTAAATTCCCAAGAGTAAAAAGTAAAGACTGCTGTGTGTCATTCTCAGACAAGCCAAGCTGCAAAGAAGACCTCAGACAAGCCACATAACCTGGAAGAAGAAGAGAACAACAGAAATAATGAGAAAAACAAAGACCTGCTAAGGTGTCTGGGAAGGACACTGGCCAATGAGTTTAGCTGCCTGGAGACTGTGCAATGTGCTCCAGGTTTCTGTCTTTGGTGAAATGTCATCCATGCTTGGGTGCACTTTGGTGATTCAGCTGTCATTGAGTCATTTAGGCTCCTTTCAGTAACTATTCACCTGTGTTTTTGTAAGTTATCCCAAGAAAACTTATTGGTTCACTATATTGGACATTTGTTGAATATGTGTTTTAGTCTATAGTGAGCTCTTTATTGGGAGTAATTAGACATGTCTATGTTACATCTCTCTAGGAAGTCTTTCAAATAACACCCACTTGTTTCCTTTGATTTGAAATATCTTCTCAATGTCATAAAGTCTAATATGTTAATTGGTGATATGATGTCCATAGTGACTATAGTCCTATTTAAAAGTACTTTTTCTCATGCAGTTTCAGAGTGTCAGGTCTCATGTTAATATTCTTGATATTTAATATACATATGGAGTGTCCTGGTCAAAGGTGCTATTGCTATGGTGAAACAATGACCAAATAAAGTTGGGGAGGAAAGGATTTATTTGGCTTACACTTCTACACAGTCCATCATTGAAAGAAGTCAGGACAGAAACTCAAACGTGACAAGATCCTGGAGGCTGGAGGTCTTACAGAGGTGGTGGAATGGTGCTGTTTACTGGGTTGCTCCTTATAGCTTATTCATCTTGTTTTCTTATAGAACACAGGACCATCAGCCAGGAGATATTACCATCCACAATGAGAAGCAAATTCCTTCATCAAATCACTAATTAAGAGAGAGCACTATAGCCAGATCTTATGAAAGTATTTTCTCAATTGAGGTTCCATCCTTTCAGATGACTCTAGGTTGTGTCAAGCTGATTTAAAACTAGCCAGCACATGGATCTTAATTTTTTATGTAATACAAGAAATGAGAATCCAGTATCATTATTTTACATGTGGGTATGCAGTTTTCCAAACATCATTTGTTAAATAGCCTGTCTTTCTCTTGGTGGGAGTGTTTTGAGTCTTTGTCAGATTCATGGTGCTGTAGCTTCATGTGTTTATATTTGAGTCTATGTACATATTTATATGCAAGAATTATGCTACTCCACTTACTCCAGCTCTGAGATATAACTTCAAAACAGGTTTCCTCATTATCACCATCCTAGTCATTTTCCTCACTATTTATATTGGTCATATTATACAAAGCAATTTACACATTGAATTTAATTCCCTTTAAATTCGCAACAATGACAATAGCCTAATACAGGAGAGTTGCTTGGGTTTCCATAAACCAATGGAAGGTTTCCCATGTTTGCTACTTGGGTTTCTATTAGTCTATGGTACTTGGTAAAGCATACATCATTCTATGTGTGTTACACACACACACACACACACACACACACACACACACTGCTGCAAGCTGCTGCAATAATATAAAGTAGGATTTCAGCTGATTATGACAAACTAATACCTGGAAGAAGCCAAGGGCCTTCCATAGGTCAAGCCAAGGCTCAAGGAGTCTTGGTGATATTGGCTTTTGTTCAGTAGCCATTTCCCTGCAATGAAATTTCTTGCATGCTATTGTAGCTTTTTCATTCAATTCCTTTTCTAAGTACAGTGTGTTGATCATTTAGTGGGCACCATTTCCCTTCTACTAAAGGAATATTTAGACAACCTTCTGTGCTGACAGCTATACACAGCCAAAACCCCAGTTCAAGCCTCCCTGAAATTATCATCATTAGAAGCATCCAGCCAGGACCATCCCAGGACGAATGAAAGTGTCTTATCAGAGATACCTCTGTACTCTCTAAGAACAGACTTAAGCATCCAGACTATCTGTTTGAGAAGTCCTGGTAGATGTGCTAATTAAGCTTAACTTTTTCCTTTCCAAAGTCTTATCTCTATGAGATCCTCACTCTATTCTCTAAGACAAAGAAGGAGGCTTCGACAAAGATATCTTAATATAGATAGACCTAGGCCAGTTTCAAGCTCCCAGAAATGATGGCGCCAGCCCCAGGAACTCAAAAGTACAAAGTCAGGAAGAGCCATCTAGTAGCAACTAATTAACCAAAGAGTGCCGCAAATGCCAGACAAAAGCCAGGCCTTTTGGTGGTGACTAATTAACCACGGGATGGCCCAATGCTGGAGATGGCATGTCTCAACTCCAGAGATGGGCTATAAAAGTTCTGACAAAGCAAATGGACAAACTAAAATAAGATAACACGGAAACCCAGGAAAATTGAGCCAATTAGAATTGTACCCATATTAACTCCCCCACAACCTGGAGGGACACGTGATTTTTGCCTTTAAAAAGCTAGCATCAGCCGGGCGGTGGTGGCGCACGCCTTTAATCCCAGCACTCGGGAGGCAGAGCCAGGTGGATCTCTGTGAGTTTGAGGCCAGCCTGGGCTACCAAGTGAGTTCCAGGAAAGGCACAAAGCTACACAGAGAAACCCTGTCTCGAAAAACCAAAAAAAAAAAAAAAAAAAAAAGCTAGCATCACCACAACCTGCAAGACACCTTATGCTGGAGAGGATGTGGAGCGAGGGAAACTCTCCTCCACTGCTGGTGGGAATGCAAGCTTGTACAACCACTTTGGAAATCAATATGGTGCTTTCTTAGAAAATTGGGAATCAATCTCCCCCAAGATCCAGCTATACCACTCTTGGGCATATACCTAAGGAATGCTCAATCATACCACAAGAGCACTTGTTCAGCTATGTTCATATCAGCATTGTTTGTAATAGCCAGAATATGGAAACAAGGATAACTGGACTGCTACTCACATCACCTGGGAGGCTACCTGGAAAACAGGACCCCAAGAAAGACACGGGGATTGCCCAATGATGGAGAAATGGAAGAGATCTACATGAACAGCCTGGACATGAGTGGGGGAAATGAAGGGCGAGGTTCGAGGGAAAGAGAGCTTGGGGGAGCAGGAGATCCCAGCTGGATCAACATCATAGAGGGAGAACAAGAAATAGGAGACCATGATAAATGAAGACCACATGAGAATAGGAAGAAGCAAAGTGCTAGAGAGGCCCACAGAAATCCACAAAGAAACCCCCACAACAGACTGCTGGCAATGGTCGAGAGACAGCCCGAACTGAACTACTCTGGTGATGGGATGGCCAAATACCCTAATTGTCGTGCTAGAAACCCCATCCAAAGACTGAGGGATCTGGATGCAGAGATCCATGGCTAGACCCTGGGTGGAGCTCTGGGAGTCCAATTAGTGAGAAAGAGGAGGGTTTATATGAGCGAGAATTGTTGAGACCAAGGTTGGATAAAGCACAGGGACAAATAGCCAAACGAATGGAAACACATGAACTATGAACCAATGGCTGAGGGGTCCCCAACTGGATCAGGCCCTCTGAATGGCTGAGACAGTTGATTGGTTTGATCTGTTTGGGAGGCATCCAGGCAGTGGGACCAGGTCCTGTGCTCATTGCATGAGTTGGCTGTTTGAAACCTGGGGCCTATGCAGGATCACTTGGCTCGGCCTGGGAGGAGGGTACTGGACCTGCCTGGACTGAGTCTACCAGGTTGATCTCAGTCCTTGGGGGAGGCTTTACCCTGGAGGAGGTGGGAATAGGGTGTTGGCTGGGGGGAAGGTGAGGGGGGCGGGAAAGGGCAGAACAAGGGAATCCATGGCTGATATGTAGAACTGAATTGTATTGCAAAATAAAAAAGGAAAAAAAGCTAGCCTCACAAAGAAAGAGCAACTCCTCCCTGCCTCGTTGTAGTGAGTGCTTGGGGACTCACTGCCTACAATAAACCTTGTAGTTGCATTCTGGATATCCTTGGTCTTTGATGGTCTCTCTGAGGGTGATCTGGGCATAACAATCTCTAGTTTTAGGTCTATCTTTAACTAGTAACTCAGAACAAAAGGGTTTCTTCTTACAGATACATCAAGTTGACTCAGGCTGCCCAGCCACCAAGTGCATTCCCCTGCCCTACCAGAAAATCCAGTAGCCAAAATAGCTTGGACAGATAGGGGCCAAAGGAAAATAAGGCAGTTTTGTTTTCACTTGTCACTGATAGACTCCTAACACTTTAACTAACCACTTCTAATAATATAGTTGAACACATAAAATCCCCTTTGCTCAGATAGTGACCAAATTTAACCCTCAGTTGATTCTATTCCCCATTAGTCACTTCTCTTTTGGGCTGCAGATGCAGATGATGGCTGGCAATTACTGCTCTTTTATGTGGATCTTATTGCCCCTCCTTTTGACCCTGAGGGAATTCAAGTCTGGTGACCTTGCCTAAGCCAGAGCATTGCTATTATGTGGGTATATAGCTATAAACCTCAGAAACTAGAACAACATTTTTCTGCAGAACTGGACAGAGAGCAAGAAGGACAAGATGGAAGCCGAGGAAGAGGCGGATGGAGAAGAACTAGGTGGGTAAGAACAAGATGAGAAAGATCTAGAGAGAGCAGAACTCAGGTGAAGGAATTAAGATAGCACTTAGAGGAAAGAGCCAAACTAAGATGAAGGAATTAAGATAGTACTTAAAAGGAACAGCAGAAAGATGAAGTGGGAAAGGAGCTAAATGAAAGAGCAAAATAGAAGCTGTGTGGAGAGAGAAATGACTCAAACGAATGAAGGGAATGGATTAAAGAGTTTCGAGTATGTAGATTCATTTAGTATCATCAAAGATTAGGTTATCAGCTGCTTGTAGATTCTTCTTGAACCCTGGAAGAGGACTATCAAGGGGCTGGACCCCAATAGTCCCCATTAATGGACATATGACATATATGCATATGTAAAATATGCATGTATAAACACATTATAAATGTGTTTCATTATGAAATAATTTGTTTCCCTCTTGGTTTTTTAAACATACTCAGTGTCATTTATATCTCCTTCCTCTCTCTCTGTTTTCTCTTTGATTCAATCTGTTAGTCCGTGCATTTTGATTGAGAAATTTAGATCACTAGCATTCAGAGTTAATAATGAATTATATTTAGTCTGTCATCTTTTTCTTTTGAAACTTTTATGCTTGTTAGTTTCTAATTATTCATTTACTTAATGCTATGAATGATTAATTTAGAGCTGTTTATTCTTTGTGGATTCTCATGTATGTGTTTATCTTCTTCCTCAGTCAGAAAGACTCCTTTAAGTAACTTGTGTAGAGCTAGTTTACTGGTCATGAATTCTCTAACCTTTTTTACACTGGGATTTTCATCTTTCTCATTAAGTTATAATAGAATGATTTGCAGCGTATACTAGTCTAGGTTGAGAGGTGTCATTTATCAGAGCTTGAATTACCTCATTCCCATCCCTTCTGGCTCTCATCACTTCTGTTAAAAGCAATGTGATGCTATTCCTCCGGCCTGGCCTTCAGGGGTATCTTGGTGTTTCTGTCTTGTAACAGTCAATAGATTGTCTTCATTCTGTATATTTAGTTTTGAACAACATATATGGGGAAGTTTTTCTCTAGTCGAGTACACTAGGGGTTTGAAAGATCCCTGTATAAACATTGGTATCCAGTTTCTCTGTATTTTGCAAAATTTGTGACAGTTTTATTGAAAATATTTCCTGTAACATCAATAAGCAATTCTTCACACTTCTGCCCATGATTTGTATATTTCTTTTCTTTTCATACTGTCCTTTAGGCCTTGAGTATTCTATTCATACTTTCCTATTAATTTCTTTGTCATTGTTTGCATGTTCCAATTTCTTGACATCTTACACATTAGTATTCTTTTCTTTCATGATTAATTTAATGTTGAAACTTTCTACAGAGCTTTTTGTTTGGCATGATAAATTTTTCATTCCAGTGTTAAGGGTTTCTTTTTTCCACTATTTCTATCTCTTAATTAAATTTTACTTTCATATACTGTATTTGAGTCCTTGTTTTGTCAAACCATTTGTGTGTTCTTGTAATTCATTCAGACTTTTATTTTATCAGCTTTGATTTCCTTGACCATACATTAGCCATTCTTTTAAATTCTTTGGGATTTTATATAATTCACTCTCCTTTGAAGACATTATTGTGGGGTTATTGATTTCTTTATGGATTCTTGTTACCTTAGTGTTTCCATATTCCTCATGTTTCACATTCAGATTTGTGACTCTGGGGTTGGCATAGATTACTTTTTATCTACACTGTTTTAGTGGGATTATTTCAATGTTTAAGAACGCTTAGTTTATAGTAGAGTGGAGAAAAGAATTTTATGTCTGGACTGCTGTCATGGATATTATTACTGTATTAGTGTACAATAATATTTAAATAAGAAAAACACTCAAAATGCAGTAGTTTTAAGAAGTACAAACTCTGATCATGCATTATACACTAAAATATCAGTTACTCTTAGTTTATGTGGAAAGAATAAAAAGCAGAACAAGACTCATCATTAGTGTATGTTGATAATGAAACTCTACTGTTTTATTAAGTAAATATAAGGGCTGCAAGATAGGGACAGATGAGATAGGCATTTTTAGCTAAAAGTAGCAGTGTGAAAAGACACAGGTAAAGAAATGCAATTAGATAAGCTAAAGGAATTGTAAATCTTTGGAACCTGATACATGGAGACACTAAAAATCAAGTTGACATAAGTTCTTTGGGAAGCCTACTAATGGAAAAACGAAAGGAAAATAACACAGAAAATGGGAAAATGGAGTAGGGGACACAGAACAGCCTCTCAAGTTGCATTATGTATTAAACAGATGTGAAGGAAACAAATGCATGAGTGTCAGGAGACCGAATGCATTTTGAACTGATTGATCATTGGAATCTCAACTCTGAATGTTCCTCCCCGAGATACCAGATGGCAGTCACACATACAGTTGTTCCTATAAGAATGTAGTGGCACACTCTGCTCATGCTTCTAGACTTTCTTTTACAGGCTAATTTGTGAATGCCACTCTCACCTAGGCATTCTTTTGGGATGTCAAGTTTTTCAGCCATACATGTTTGCTATAACTCTCTGTGGCCCTTTAGGTCTCTGGGAGTGCTGCCTCTACTTATGGGCATCTTTGCAACATGGAAAATAGCTTGGAACATGTATCTAAATTCTTTTTAAGACTGTATTCTGAAGGCTTCTGATATTTTTTTCTTAACCATTTTTTAGGGGTATTCTGCTGGCCAGGTTTGAGTATAGGGTACCATAAAACTTGCTCATAGATTGCCCAGAGTGCTGATAGTCCAGGATGTAGGGCTGCAAAGCTGCACTTGATCACTGCTCTGTTTTTTTCTGAGATAGCTTCTCTCCTCTGTTCCTGAAGATGCAAAGAAAGTTTCTCAGTGCTGATTCTCCTCACACCGTTGGCACCACTTACCACGTTCGTCTCCTTTTTCTGACTCTGTTTTTCGTTTAAAGTGTTTGTTAGAGAGTCCAGTGCTTATCTCCCAAGGATCTTTGTCTTTTTCTTTTATTTATTTTTTATTTTATATCCTAACAATCCCTCCCTTCTCTCTTCCCGTTCTCTCCCCTACTTCTTCCCTGCTTCCTCCTAGCCACTTTGTCTCTGTTTCAGTGCAGAAGTGGGTGCTCTTTGTCTTAATATGGCTCCATTTCTCACTCTCACATAGAGAGGAGAGCTTTGCAAGCTACCAAATCCCTCTAGAATAGATTGTGTTTTCTTGTTCTCTGTTGTCAATGTCATATTCTACTTAGTTATTAGACTGGGGATTTTCAGCAACAACCATCCATTTTGACAGCTGTTATTCAGCTTACACTAGATCGTTCTCTTGATATTATAGCAGATCAAGTCTGTATTTTTTTCTAACATTTCTAATGAATACAATTTTAAGACTATTTAAGACATTTCATGATAGTATCATGTCAACGCAGAATATGATTCTACTATGTGGTCTATTAGAGTGTATAAAACAACCTTAGTAAAGGAGGTAAAAGAAAATTTTACTTTGGAAATGGAGTAGAGTTTATAAACAATTTTGGTGATATTTTACTTGTGTTCTAACAAATAAAGTTTATCTGAGGATCAGAGGACAGAGCCAGCCACTAGATTAAACACAGAGGCCAGACAGTGGTGGCACACACACTTAATCCTATCACTCGGGAGATAGAGATCCTTCTGGACCTCTGTGAGTTCAAGGCCACACTGGGAACAGAGCAAGGCGTGGTGACACACACCTTTAATCTAAGCACTTGAGATCTCATGCCTTTGCTTGGGAAGGACACAGGCTTTTAATTCCAGGAAGTGATGGTAGGAAGCCGAAAGGTATAAAAGGCATGAGGACCAGGAACTAGAGGCTTTAAACAGTTCAACTGAGACTCTCAGGGGTGAGGACTCAGAGGCTTTCAGTCTAAGGATTTGTGGGAACAGGATTGGCTGAGGAGTTGGCAAGGTGAGGTTGACTGTGGCTTGTTCTCTTTCTTCTATCTATCAGCATTCACCCCAATATCTGGTTTCAGGTTTTTTATTAATAAGACCATTTAGATACTCGTCTTATAAGAAACAAACTGCATGTAAGTTCTATTACCTCATTAATAAAGTTCCATAAAGAATTGACTGCTCAACATATACAGCTGGAATTGAACAACTACGTAAAGACCTGGCAAATGGCAATAGTCTGGTGTTTCTTAGATCCTTGGGCTCAAAGTTAGAAAAGATTTGGAGAAAGTGATTAGAACAACCTTTTAGTTTGCTTCTTTGACTACAATGGACACCCTAAAATAACTTGGGGATGAAAAAGATTCATTTGGCTTTGACTTCTATGTCACTGTCTATCAGCAAAGGAGGCCAGACCAGAAATTCAACCAGGAGCTGAAACAGAAACCAACCATGCAGGAAATCCCCTTGCTGACTTACTTGCAGGCTTATGCTCTTCAAGTTTTCTTGTGAAAATTTGGTATCATGTGCCTAGTGACGGTATTCACAGTGGGTTGGGCCTTCCTACACCAATTAATAATTAAGACAAGGTTCCACAGACATGCTTACAGGACAGTTTGATCTAGGTACCTCCTCAGTTGAGACCTGTCCTCTACACTGTGTCAAGTTGATAATTATGGATTATCTGAATACAAGATTAGAGTCAGAGTCATCAACATAAACTCATAATTAGTTTAATAGATGTCAATTAGTGGCAAAGTACTTATAAATACATATTATCTTAGTCTGTTTTCCATTTCTGTGGTAAAATATCCTGACAAAAGGTAGGTGCAAGGCAATAGCTTTTGTGTACCTCATAGTTCCAGCTTACACTCAAACATGGCAGGGAAGTCACAGCAGGGGGAACTCTAAGGAGCTGGTCACTTTGCCTCTGCAGTCAATATGATAATGACAAGTCCCTGTGCTCAACTTCCTCTTTCCTTTCATTCAGTCCAGGGCCCAACCTAATTGAAACAGTCTGTCATTAAGACTTCCTTTCTAGGTAACTTCAGATACTGCTTAGAAGCCAACTCAAAAAGCAGAGAGAAAGGGGCCGGGGGGGGGGGGGGGGCGCGGGTGCAGGGCAGACAGACAGAGACAGAGAGAGTATGACTTGCATTAACAGCAGAGGACAGAAATAATAACCATCCATTAATACAACTAGCACTCAAATATTAGTTTCCAAAGTCATTCTTCAATAAAATAAAATGAAGGTTCATTAAAGAAATGGCCAGTTTTACAAGGGGAGGAGAAAACTTACCAAGGGAGCCTATGCCTTCTCTAGCATCAAAATAAGGATGTGATGAAGCCTCTAAAGGCTGAGAGTATAGAACACTGAACACTTGCCAAGCTAGAAAGATGCCCTGAGTTTGTTCCCAGGTGCTGGGGAGGGGGATGTAAAAAGCAAAAAAAAGGGAAAGTGAAACAATACAAAAAGAAACATTAATCAATAAGACACTGTAAGAATTCTCAAGAGCATCAGATCTTGAAAATAAAACTTGAACAGTTCTCTATGAAAAAAAAAACTACCTTCAAAAGATTTTTGAAATCTGTCAGATATTTCATCAACAGAAATTATGAAATCTGAAAATAATCTGGAAGTATATCCTCATTATCAAAAGTAACTGACATTTTAGAATTTTTTTATTGATAATATCTTACAAAAAAAAAAACACAGAAAAGACCAGTATTACAGTATAATCCTAAAGGTACAGTAGTGGCTTATATTCCTTGATGGTGACTAAGAGCTCTCTAGCTTGACTTAAGCTAGTTTTTAATTTATATTGAGAACATAAGGGAATTATGATACACAGAGTTGAAGGTGCACAAAATATTGAAAAATAAAGGAAAAAGCTTGTCTTTGTCACTCTTACCATAAGAGAACATAAAACGGTTGAATATCAAAGAATGTAAAACAAATGTTCTTGATGGATTTTATAGCCATGTTGTTGTTATCATAGCAACTGAGTGTTTCTGCATTCAGTGATGGTGATCCCCACTTCAACCTATCCACAAAAAGGTACTGACTTACAACATCAGTAAGCAAGTGCTGTGGCTAATAGACGTAAAGACTCTGTGTGCCAAGGGCTAGACTAGAATGTCATACCCCAACATCTCTGCCATGGCCACTTCTTCATAAAAAATCAAAACCAACACAGAAGTTAGTAACATGGTAAAGCAGTGCTTAGCAAAAGTCTTTTGATTCTATGTCATGTGAGCCTAACACCAAGCTAAGGACTCCAGTCTCAGCTTTGGCCCAGTCTTTGGCTTTGTGTCTTTGATGACAGAACTGACACATTACACTGAGAAGCTAATTTTTGAAAATGAATATATCCATGATGTATTTTTTTTTAATAGAAACAATTTACTTTCCTCTGGTCAGTGTCCCATCTCCCTCCTCACATCTATTATTTTTTAGTGAATATATAGTCTCACATTGCTTTCTTCTTTTGCTATTAAAAATTACAATTGTTACTACATCTGCCCTTTTCAAACTACTCTTTCTATAAGCCAGGAGCTAAGGAAATGTTTTGAACTAGGAACTGAGTAGGGCTAACTTTAAATCCAGTCAAATCTACTGTGTTCTTTCTGTTGCTTTAAAACCATATTTGAGCCGGGCAGTGGTGGCACACGCCTTTAATCCCAGCATTCAGGAGGCAGAGCCAGGCAGATCTCTGTGACTTTGAGGCCAGCCTGGGCTAGCAAGTGAGTTCCAGGAAAGGAGCAAAGCTACACAGAGAAACCCTGTCTCGAAAAACCATATTTGTTTATCGTGTGTAATTGTATACACTATGATGACAACGATAGTGTGATGGTTGGCAACTTTGTGTAATCAGTTTGCTCCTTCCATCATGTGTGCTCTGGGGATCATCTCAGGTTGGCAGGCTTGAAGGAAAGCACTTAGCAGCTGAACCACCTCACCAGCCAGCTCTGTTGTTCTGTTATGAAAACATGTATCCTCCAGTCTTCAATAACCACCAAGAAAAGAAGGTAAGAAGGGGGAGGAAGGAAAGGAAGGAAAAAGAGGAGGAGAAGAGAAGAAAGGAGAAGAGAGGAGGGGAGAGGGGGAGGGGAGGGGAGAGGAGGGGAGAGGAAAGGAGAGGAGAACTAAGGGAAATATTCACCAATGGAATTATTGACTGGTCATCCTATATACATGAATAGAGTAGTGTGATCATATAAAATTAGAAACCATATAAAATTTATATTCCAATATAAAATTGGAATAGTTAAGGTTTTAGTTCAAGGCAAATTTTAAATATTTTGCTAAGTATTAATGCTGACCAAATGACAGTCTCTAGATGATCCAAGAAGGCAATAAACAGCTGTCTTCAAAGGAATATAGGCAGTGGGACAGAGTAAATGCTGCACTAGAAGAAATCCCAGTGTATGACAACTTTACCAATACTGAGGAGCAATTATTTGTCCCTCTGTTCTTAAGTTGCAACCAATGGGTTGGTCCCATTGCATCCAAAAATCTAAAATAATATAATACCATTTTGGCATTTAGTATAAATAAATAAACCATTTGTAAATATAATTAAAAGTAGTATGATATGTTAGACCACAAAGAACTTGTCCTGCTTCAAGATACTATAAAAAAGATACTATGTCAAAATTAAGGTTGAGTTTAATTAAGAGCCAAAAAGTACAAAAAAAAAAAAAAAAAAAAAGATAAGGAACTAATAATGATGTATTGTGGTTGATATATTATGCACCCCAATAAACTTATTTGGAGGTCAGAGAACAGAACAGCCACTATATTAAACATAGAGGTTAGACAATGGTAGTACACACCTTTAATCCTAGCATTCTGGAGGCAGAGATCCATCTGAATCTCTGTGAGTTCAAGGCCACACTGGAAACAGCCAGGCATGGTGACATACACCTTTAATCTCAGGAAGTGATGGCAGGAAAGCAGAAAGGTAAAGAAGGAGTGAAAATCAGGAACTAGAGGCTTTTTAAGCTTTTAGGCTTTTAGCAGCAGTTCAACTGAGATTCATTTGGATGAGGACTCAGAGGATTTCAGTTTGAGGAAACAGGATCAGCTGAGTAGTTGGCAAGGTGAGGTTAGCTGTGGCTTGTTCTGCTTCTCTGACTTTTCAGAATTCACCCCAATACCTGGCTTCCCTGAGTTTTTTTTTATTTAATAAGACATTTTAAAATTTGTGTTACAATGTATGACATGATGGATGCACTCAAACGTCACAGGCAGATATCTCTGCCTCATAAGGAAATGTACAGTGAAGTGAATCAATAATAAGGGCACATTCTATGAGTTTCTAACATTTGAATATTTTATTTTCTTTGAGAAGTAAGGAAGTCTGTATCTTTAATTTGTTCTCTGTCTTACCATTAATTGGGATAATTTTTACTTAAACATGTTACTCTTCATTAAGACGAAGAAATTAGCTTAAAAAATAAGGAAAATGTAATATGAACCATGTCTATAGCTTGCATGAGGTCAACATAACTGGCTTCTAAAAATGCTCACTTGGTCCAACACTTGCAGATCTCACTGGTGTTTCATCTCATCATTCATTATTTTTCATTTTAGAAACTATTAAGAGAAAATTAAGATTCATTTTCAGAATATGTGAAGTTTTCTGAAATGTCTTACAGATATAGCAGGAAATTCAATTAAAATGATGCAATTGTATCTCAAATCTTCTTGTGATTATTATAGTAGCCATGGGGCTTCATTTTCTTTTATGACATGATATGTGACCAAGGCCTAAATGAATTCAGGTTATTTTTGGAAACTTTTAATATTAGATAGATAACTGGGAGTATACAATGCTAATATTACTGAATTATTCATCCAATTTATCCTACCAACTATAATAATGACTAAGTAAATTAAATTAAAATAAAAATATTCCATTTTCAATGTTAATTATAGTGAACTTTTTTTTTATATAAGAGAATTTTATCATAACTTCATCAACATCAGCTTATGGTCATTTAAACCCCGAGGTAGTTTCCTTCTTATGGTGCCTGTTTTACTGTTGTATATATTTATATTGATCTAAAGAAATAAACTGTTCCCTTAGAATTATTTTATTTAATGTTTTCCTTGTGTGTTTCCTTTTCAAGTTTTTTTTGCATTCACATTCACACAACAGCACAGTCCTGTGAATATCTTGATATCTATTCGGAACCTGCAGCTGAAGACAGTTTCAATGAGTGACACGTAAAATATTTCTTCCAAATGGCTGTCAACATTTACAGTAAGACATCAAAAGATGCTTCTGCAAAGGAATGCTGCTGATTCTCACTGAGTTCTCCTGTGCTTCCCACATGTGCAGTCATTAACCAGGGTATGTGGATCACACACATTTTATGATTCTCTTACAGCATACAGTCAGTTTCAATTTTAGCATTCTCATTGTTTTTAAGAGTATCAGAGAGGTCAGAAGGATGAATTTTGTTGACTGAGTTCAACATATGGCAACAAATTATTGACACCACAGAATATCAATACTTTCTTGTTTGCTCTTGTAAAAGAAAAAACAAAAACAAAATAACACCATACAAAATAAAACAAAAACCAGAGAAAAATTCTAAAGCTATTTATTCTGTAGAGAAAAATACATACAAAATCCAACTAAGGAGGTTTTTCTTTCTTTCTTTTTTTTTTTTTGACGTGCTAGCTTTTATTATATTTATCACAGTAGATTGAATTGCTTAATAAAAGTTTCATAAATTAGGTATTTGAAGTGACAGGTAACATATTTAAAAGAGTAATAGATTGAGAGTAAACACACCATTAACCAACAATATGGCAAACTTGGACAATTTACTTGACCTTGTCAGACCTTGCTTTCTCATTTCTAAAATGAAGATGGTAATTTATCAAAATTTGCATTTATTGTCTAGGTCTGCCATGACAAGGTGGTATTGATACAAAGCTGTTTTCTTTTTCTTTTCTTTTCTTTTTTTTTTTTAGTGAGAAGATATTTATTTTTCTCAGAGTTCTGGAGGCTAGCAAAAGGAAATCAAGTGATTGACAATGCAGATCCCACTGAGCCCTGTAAGAATTCTTTCTCTGCTCTCTGGACTTTTGCTGGTGATGCTACACATCCTTTCTTCAGATTGAATTACTCCAACTCTGTCCTCATGTTTCCTAATGTTCTCTGTTTTTCTCTATTTCTCACTTTTATTTTATTTTATTTTTGGTTTTTCGAGACAGAGATTCTCTGTGTAGCTTTGGAGCCTGTCCTGAAACTCACTCTGTAGCCCAGGTTGGCCAGGAACTCACAGAGATCTGCCTGCCTCAGCCTCCTGAGTGCTGGGATTAAAGGCTTGCTCCACCACTGCCTGGCTTCCCACTTTCTTCTTTTCTAAAAAAGCACAGGTCCTATTATGAGTCCATTACGCTTGGGTGTGACATCATTTTAAGCAAGTGCACTTGAAGAAGCTATCTTTTTAAAAAAGAACACCTTATCAGAATCTGAATGTATTTCATCATACCTCCTTTGGTGATATAATTCTTCCTACAACAGTGTGGAAGTAAGATGCTAAGGAATATATAATAAATATCTCAGCATCTACTTACCAGTAGATAGCAGAATTTGAGAAAAATTAAACTGAATCATCCCTATGACAAACAAGAGACTTGTAGTCATAATAACAATGTAACCAGATCACACGGAAAACATGAACCCCTAAGAAATTGATCTCAAGGGTCAATAAAACATAGTCTAAGCAGTAATTTCCTAGGTCAGCATTTAGAGAACTCAGACTGAATGCCTCTCTTCTGCTTGTGCTGAATCTCAAACATGAAACTAATATCTGCAGTCACACTTCCAATGCATTAGTAGAGGAGATGGGCAATAAGGTTAACTTTTTTATATAAAATGATGTTTTTTTATATTACTGTATTTTTGAAGCCATAAATTTACTCTTGTTTCAAAGCTACCATGTTAGTGAATCTTATATATTTTATACTGTATTCAGTGGTAACATAATTTCCTCTGAAAAAGTAAATTTTCTTATATAACACAGCCTAGTTTTCATGGCAAACGCCAACAGTGGATCACAATCCTAATCCTCTTCCTGGTTGAGGACGGACATGGTTTGTGCTAAGGAAGAAAGAGGCTGTAGTTGTTAGAGGAGAGAAAGCAGAGGCCGTGAGAAACATACTTTTCAAGTTCAGGAGGAGGGACATGTGCACAGAAGGTCTGGAGTCAGGGTTCAAATGAGCTCCTTTCCTGTGACTAACTGAACCTTACCAGTATACTCAGTGCAGATTTTTCTGCAGAAGGTGAAAGCAGAGGCCTGTGGAGGATCGTGGTTAGCATGGACAGGAAAGAGCTTAAGCACCCAGCACAGGTAACACGTCATCACAAGTAACATTTATTGAAGAGCCCTGCTTAAGAAAATCATAAAACTTAAAAGCAAAATTATTTTTCAAAAGTAAATGTCTTGGTAGAATTAGTAAAAGATCAGCAAAATCACCACTCTGAAAGTATCAGTAAACAATTAAACTCATGTAACTTAGAAAATCATGTTTAAATTTTTTATTAACTTGCTCCTATAATGCTTGTTTTATATTTTTGACTATATGACATCCAGCTGTAGATTAGAATATTTTGTAGATCTGATATTTTATATAAATAATCTAAAGCATAAATGTCAGAAGGGAGAACATTATAAATAAATCTATACCAGTCTTGTTCCAGTGTTCATGTGTACCATCCACATAAGAGGACTCATCATTTATGCAGTCACAGATGTTTATGAACATTGATGGTCATGCTGAAAGGGAGACAAGAAGCCAAAGTAATGCCAACAGAGGAGATTTTAAAAATGAGGCAAAGCAATGAATGTGACCATGTAACACTCTCTGGTTTGTGGCATATTAGTACATTTTACACCCTATTATAAAAACTTATATTACACTTATCCCTTTGTAAACCCACAAAGTACACAAAGGAAGGAATGAATAAAGCAAAAATGGGATTAGGGAGGTGAAGAGACAACATAAAAACAGGAAAAAATTACAAAAGAAGGAAAATCAGTGATAGAGACTATAACTACACTAAATATTATTTTATAGTCATGGTATTACTTGACCTACCTGTAGCTAAAGTTTTCCTGGTCCTGCCTGGCTCCTGCGAACCTGTGGCCAATTGGACCCAAGTAAACACACAGAGGCTTATACTAATTAAACTGCTTGGCCATTAGCTCAGGCTAACTATTGACTATCTCTTACACTTAAATTAACCCATAGTTCTTATTTATGTTTAGCCACATGGCTTGGTACCTTTTCTCGGTTCTGCCTTCACATCTTGCTTCCTCTTTGTCTGGCTGGTGACTCCTGACTCAGCCTTCCTGTTCCCAGAATTCTCCTCTCTGCTTAGCCAGCCTATACTATTCTTGACTGGCTACTGGGCAATCAGCATTTTATTTTTGTTTGTTTGTTTGGTTGGTTTGTTTTTTTGAGACAGGGTTTGTCTGTGTAGCTTTGCTTCTTTCCTGGAACTCACTCTGTAGATCAGGCTGGCCTCGAACTCACAGAGATCCACTTGTCTCTGCCTCCCAAGTGCTGGGATTAAAGGCATGAGCCACCACCACCCAGCTTAGTGTTTTATTTATCAACCAATTAGAGCAACACATTCACAGCATACAGAAAGACATCCCCAGCACCTATGGAGACTATTGTTTTGGTTTTAAATTATCAGAAATGTATATTTACTGACATGGAAAAGTACACATATGCTATTAAATCACAAAATCAATTTATAAACATGTGTACAGTTTTATGTTATTTAAAGAAAATTATGCATGTATGCATTTTATTAATTGGGTAATAGGTTGAAGGTAAATATCAAAATTTTAAAAGTTGTTTCTACAGTGGCAAATTATTGTTCAGGTTATTCTTTTTCTTCAAAACTTTTATTGAAAATAAATGTATATAAAATATGAAAGTGGAATATGTATAATAATATAATTAGTTTTAGTCTATTCTTACCACTCACATAGTAATTATTTTAAGGAAACAAATTATTTTTATTCATGCTCATAATTCTAACAGGTTTTATTCCTAATCATGAAAAGTGATGTAACAGATTTCCCATACTCAGAACATGTAAGTAGTTTTTAAGCAACAAAAGCTCTTATTGGTCACCATAAATATGTTTATGAAGTTTTGTACAGATTGGCACTATAATTATCTTCATTCAAACAATAATATTATCTGGTGGCAGTCTATTGTGTTTTCTGTAACTGTGATCACACTGGCAATATACCTTGATTGTATTGTACTGACTTGATAATGTGGCTTAAAATGTGCCAAAAGAGAAATGCAGAGAGGGAGAGAGAGAGCAGCAATGACACTTTGAGCCCTCCCTTGTGCGTCTTATTCAGGATTTTCTGACTGAAGTAGATAAGAGTAACAGTCTTTATCAAACAAGAAAACACATGAGCTTCCTTTGAAGTAACATAAAATATGATACTAAACCTGGTCAAATCCCTTTCCTCCACAAAAGGGAAATGCCTTCCAAAAATGCAAGCCAAAACTTGAAAACATATGTATGCAGATCTTTCCTATTGTTATATCAATGAGCATATATTACATACATTTTGTGAGGTCAAAGTCAAATTAACGAACGCAAAGCAGTATTGAATTCAAACATAGACCAAATATCAGACATGAATACTTTTTAGTGAAATATTTTTGCGTTGAGTGATATTGTTAAAGGAATACATAAACAAAGTGAAAATGATTTACTTCACACCGTAGTGGCTGTTTACAGTCCTGAAAATAATAGCGGGATACCAAGCAATAGATTTTTCTTCTCCATTCATTAATAAAATTACTCTGTATAGTCATGCTGGAATGTTGCTTTTATGACAGAGCTGTACCCACACACAGTACACTATGCTTTACTCATGTCTGTATGCTCACTTGCTATTCAATTGTTACTTCTGATTTTGGTTGTCTACACAGTCCCTGAAGAATGCAGCATATTTGCATGAGAATCAAGAAAAGGGTTGTTGGGAACACATTATTTAAATATAAAAAATCATTTAAACTGATGAAACAGAGCAAAAGCCTAAGCATGTTAATAAATACATTATAACTGTTTGCACAGACATGTCATTTCACGTCTATTTCCTCTGACAATAGTATTTTGATCATAGTTAAAAATGGGATTGAATAAACAGAAACAGAATATCAGAGACACTTGTTTGTCTCTAACCAAAATTTCAATATCCTATTTTCTGTTTTCTTTCCTAGTCTATGGATAATAAATAGAATAATAAAGATAGATAGATAGATAGATAGATAGATAGATAGATAGATAGATAGATAGATAGATAGATAAATAGATAGATAGATAGATAGGTCATTATATGTGTGTTGGTATACCTATTTAAGAAGGCACAATACAATGCAAGCATGCAGTTCAGTTAAAGGTGAACGAGATGTGACATTTTTTCCAGGGGAAAGTTGTTAGCACTTTCATACCCTTAGCATTGTTATGAGAACATAAACTGCTTCAGGTGAGTTCATTTTTCACATAACTCATATCATGTCAGCTTGTCAGTAGAATGAAGCACACTGATGAGGTTGGCAGATTTGATACTAGCAGATGTAATAGCTTCTCCCATGTTCACCACCAATAGGTAAGACTATCATGGTGCTGTGGTCTTCTATGCACTTTCCCATCTCTCTTGTATGTGTTCATGACATCTTTTTCTATACATGCTGTATTCTATACACTGCTACATTCCTAAGTACATGGAGAGGCAGAAATTGAAATGTCATTTTCTCAAAAATGAAGCAGAAGGGAATGACTGAGGACTGAAGGAGTATGACTCTATCACGGTGACTTCTCCCTGTTACTGTGTAATAGAGTGAAGGCACTGTAATTTTTCTGACATGTAAATTTTGTTTGTGATTGATTCTCTACTGAAAAAAATACGTAAATAACCAAATGGCTGCTCTTCTGGAATCAAGTGTAGATGACTCCTAGAGCAGATATAAAGCCAAGCATGCCAGATTAAAGATATTTCAAGAACTGCTTTGTATCATATTGCAATTATTTGTTTTCTCATACTGAAATGTTAGCACCAACAGGAAAGATTCCTAAATGAAATCTTTCATTTACTATTATGAGCATTATATCTTATACATTGTAAATATTTTTTTTTTTTTTGGTTTTTCAAGACAGGGTTTCTCTGTGTAGCTTTGCGCCTTTCCTGGAACTCGCTTTGGAGACCAGGCTGGCCTCGAACTCACAGAGATCCGCCTGGCTCTGCCTCCTGAGTGCTGGGATTAAAGGCGTGTGCCACCACCGTCCGGCACATTGTAAATATTTTAAAGTGAGTATTGAACTAAATAGATCCAAGCTGCTATTTCCTTCAAAGAATAAAAGTATTCTTCCAACTTTTACAGGCAACCAACATTTATTTTGCTACATTTAATCATTAAATAAAGTTAAAAAATGAAATTCTGTTTTATCTTAATAAAATTATTACCCAAATTATATAGGATTGACTATGGAGAGTTCATGAACTAATTTCAGCATATAGAGTAGACTTTTCATCTCTCTATGCAGAGCTGGAACTCATGTTCTGGCTGAACAAACTGGAACACCTGCTTCCTTTTTATCTGCTCACATGTATTTTAGCTTTGCCATTAAACAGTGCGATAGGACAAGCAAAGATGATGGAAAATGTCAAGCACGGTGTTGTTGAAATTTGTTTCTGTTTTTACTAACAGCCTGTAGTAGCAATGGCCTTTATGACAGACTTGTTTGTGTCCAATGCGTATGTGATTAGAACAGCTTGTAATGTGCGTATCTATTGAGTAACTGATCTAAAAAGCAGCCGGTGCTATTCTAAATCTACTTTACAAGCTAATTTATTTTCTAATGGTTATATTAAGCTAACTTAGTTTTGTTCCTGTTCAAATGTTTATAAATTGACTCTGAAAGGAGAAGGTTAGAAATATTATTTGGGGTTCATCATTCTTTTTGTTCTAGTCCAAACTCAATACCATCATAGATTTGGGTGAGACTGTTGTTTTTGTTCTTAGTAAAACTCAAAGTTCAAGGCAGCAAAATCTTTTAACATAAACTCCAGTCTTACTATATTACATAAATATTACATAATTCATCCAATCCCCTGTGAATAAATATGATAAAAACAAACATTTCAGAAAAGTTTCTCAGTGGAGTTTTAGATGTAATATTCAAAGATTAAATAGTTTTAGAATTTTTTTGTGAATGCAAAAGGGAATTACTACTCCTTATTAATTGTTGAAATCATTGACAGTTATTAATGATCTACATGGTCCCACCAGTGAAAATGCCTGGGCTATTCTAAGGTTCTCTGGCTGCTGCCATATGATTTGGGTTACAAACCTTATCACGGGGCCTATGCCAGGCATTAAGGTATTCAAAGACAACATAATTTTGTATGTAGAAAGAGGTGGGCAATTATTTTGCCAAGTTACTGAAGAATCTTATATGGTTACATAGCACTCATTCTTTGCTTCTCAACATTGGTGGCACTTTTACATACATAAAACACTGAATTTTATTTGTGTGTGTGTGTGTGTGTGTGTGTGTGTGTGTGTGTGAGAGAGAGAGAGAGAGAGAGAGAGAGAGAGAGAGAGAGAGAGAGAGAGAGAGAGAGAGTTATGGAAACAAATTTTCTGGATTGGAAATAAATTCTGGCGATTTTGTGAGTTATTTACAAATCATCAATAAAGTGAGATAATGGTTATTCCATTTTACTTTAAAATTCTAAATAAAATATATTAAGAACCTTGATCAGTGGCTGATATTTACTTAACAGTCAACAAATATTTTAAGTTATCATAAGCTTCAGGGACCAACTCTCTTTTACTTGATTTCAGTGGTATCTTTGGAGCCTGTGTATCCAAAACATACACAGGTTAACACAAATACACATATCTATGTGATTTCCTTGTGCTGTCCTCTCTGTGTTGATAAATGTGACCTTAGTGAAGCAAATGTGCAAGTTTAACTTTTACATTTTTCTTTTACATTTTTCTTTATCAATTTATTTGCTATAATCATAGAACAGAAGTTACTGTGAGAAATATGTTTTGTATTTGAAACACTGTCATAACTATGTTGTCTAAGAGTCCTTTTATCTTTTGTTTGCTGGCAGGAATAATTAAGTTTTAAAGCTAGTTATGTTTTTCTCCAATCTTAGGTGCTTTCATTATCTATTTTAGCCAAAATTCGTATGTGTATATGAATAAGATGGCTATTCACAAAAAACAGTAAAGAATCAATATTTAGGATAACATAGTATTTTGAATCATGCTGTTGAAGCAGAGACTGTGTGAATGATGTCTTTATAATTTTAATAGGTTAAATAATTGCCCAATTTCATGCAAGGTGATACAATATCTCAAAGCTTATGGTTTTTTAATTGTTGAGAAACAAAGAGGTTATGCTGTTTGAACAGCTGAAGTGACCCATGTGCAAAATAACGTGGTAGCTAGTTCCACGAGTGCAAAAATAATTACAAGAAGGCAAATTAGAGGGGTATTCTTCCGTGGAAGTTTGACCTGTTTGCATATAGAGGAGGGCAATTTGTTCTTGAAAATGATAAGTGGCCTGCTTCGTAAATTAGGCAGGCAAATGGCATTCCAAATGCTACAGCCAATGGATAGATTGAACAACAAGGACAATGAAGTAATGCAAGACACAACATGGAGTTTAGAAGAATAAGTCTTCAACGTTCTCCAGTCCTGAGAGGAGAGATTTCCAAGCATGGCTTCAGATTTTAAAGATGTCAGCTAATATTCCAGAGTTGGAAAGACAATGGATGAAAAAACTTGGTAGCAAAAAAGATGCCTCGCAGGTTAAAGTTGCTTGTTCTGCAATCAAAAGTATTGGAGCTTGGATCACAATACCTCATCAGGTGTTCTCAAAACTCAACTCTAACCACAGTTCTGAGGGAGGCAGAAATAGGAGAACTGCTAGTCTTGCTGACTTCCACCCTAGCCAGCAACTGAGTTCCAGGTACAGGCAGAGATCTTCCCTCAAATGAATAGACGGAGGGTGATAGAGGAGAATATGTGTCATTTTCTGGCCTCCACATGCACATAAGCCCACACCTGCACAAACGTGTAAACATATACATACTCTCTCTGTCTCTCTGTCTCTCTGTCTGTCTCTCTGTCTGTCTCTCTGTCTGTCTCTCTCTCTCTCTCTCTCTCTCTCTCTCTCTCTCTCTCTCTCTCTCTCTCTCTCACACACACACACACACACACACACACACACACACAGAATATGAGTACAGAAATTTACTTCAAAGAAACTAGTCTGTGTAAATTTGTTCAAGTTTTTTTCCAGTTGTGATAAATACATTAGCCAAAATCAAGTGTGTGAAGAAAGGGTTGATTTTGTAGGGCAGTCATGGCAGAAAATTGGGTCAGGAGATTGAGACAGATCATGGTAGTGGAAAACTACCGACTGGCTTGTTTCTTGGCACATGTTGAGCTTCCTATCTTTTCTTCCTTTCTTTTTTCTTTCTTTGAAAATATATGCTTCTCCCATACAACACATTCCAACCACAGTTTCCCCTCCCTTCACTCCTCTCTTCTGGATGCATTCCCCCTCCAAGAGACAGCAACCAAACATGACAAAACAAAATATAGTAAGACAAGGAAAAAGCCCTTGCACCAAAGTTGGACAAGGTATCCCAACAGGAAGAAAATGTCCTAAGAACAGGACAAAGTATCAGAGAGTTAGGAGTCCCACCAAAACATCAAGTTAACAGCAATAACCTATAAGCAGAGGACCTGGTGCTGACATCTGCAAGCCCCTTCCTTCGGTCTCTGTGAGCCCGTATACAAATTGCTTAATTGATTCAGTGGGCCGTGTTCTCCTGGTGTCCTCCATCCACAATGACTCCTACAATCCTTCTGCAGCTGGATTAGCCTGGGCTTACCCATATAGAGATGATGCAGCCCTGTGGGCTGAGCCATCCTATATCAATTAGCAGTTGAGAAAATTTCACACAGACATTTACCACAGGCTAAGCGGATAGCGGCAATTCAGCAATTCTAATGCCTTCTTCCAAAGCGTATCAAATTGATAATCAAAATCTACCATTGCAAGAGCATTTTGATCAGCTGACTTATTTATTCAATATGGCACACAGACTAATTAAAGAGAACACATTACCACAGAATTATTGTTCAATGTTCCCATTACCTGAATGTGTGCCCACCACCAATAGTAATACAAACAGCATTTTTGAAATAAACACCGAATTCTAATCTAGATCTTTTGCTAAAGTCTTGTAATAATATGTTCAATATTTCTGTAAAGCAAGAGTGGGACCAGCAAAATCTTATGGCAACCACAAGACTGCAAGTTTTCTATAGAATAGTGTACAGAACATACTTGGTGTAGTTAAAGTCATTAAGGACATATCAAACACTATTTTTATGTTTTCATATACTTGTTACTTTCTTACTTTTAGAATGGTTGGTAAATTACATACATATAGGAGCTGGAGAGGCAGCTCAGTAGTGAAGACCATGCACCACTGTTGCAGAGGCCTCAAGTTAGATTCCCACCACCTATACTGGGCATAAATTCAACCAGGGGAATCCGACCCCTCTGGCCCCTTCAGGTACCTGTAGTCAAGTGTACATACATGAACACATTCACATAATCAAAAATTATAAACATAAATATTTAGAAAAAAGTAGAATCATAAGCAGAGTACTATGTAAATAATACACACTCTCTGACTGGATTGTGTATGTCACTACCAACACTATTCAAGACAAAGAAATACAGCACTTCCAGATTTCCTTGTGTTCTGTTGCTTTCTTTGTTTAGTTGTTTTTGTTTTTGTTGTTGCTGTTTGTTGGTTGGTTGTTTACATTTTATGGTAACATCACTACGAGGTTTAAATTCTTAATAAAGTATGATGTAAATTACATACAGTTTCAGGAAAGTACAGCAAAGGAGATCCCAAGAACCTAATTATCATCCAACTACATATTCAAAAGTACTGAATCAAGCACTGGAAGGCAAAGTCATCCATGCCTACCTCAGCATAATTTCCAACAATGAAGGTAAAGAAACAATATAGGTGGAAATTTTTCTCCTGCCTGCCTGTTCCCAAATATCCAGCAGCTGCTTCCCAAATAACAGACTCAGAAGCTTAATGTCACTTATAAATGCTCAGCTGGTAGCTCAGGCTTATTAATAACTAGCTCTTACACTTAAATTAACCTATAATTCTTATCTATGTTTAGCCACATGGCTTGATACCTTTTCTCAGTGCGGAATTCTCATCTTGCTTCCTCTGCATCTGGCTGGTGACACCTGATTGTGACGTTCCTCTTCCCAGAATCCTCCTAGTCTGATCACCCCACCTATACTTTCTGCCTGGCTACTGGCCATTGTGTGTTTCATTAAACGAATTTGAGTGATAAATCTTTACAGTGTACAAAAGCATTATCCCACAGCCAAACAATCCTTGTTTATATTATCAAATGAATAGATAGACTGATATAGACATATGATGAAATATTAGTCAACATTTTAAAAGTAATTCTTCCTTTGAGTGAATTATACAAACACTAAGGACATCCTGTTAAGTAGCCAAAACCAGTTAAAGAAATATTTAAAATGATTAACATTGTGTGATTCTAGTTATTTGAGTTATCTATAAAAGTTAAGAAAGAGATACCCAGTTTATTTAGTTCCTGGAATCCATGTAAGAGTCAAATATATTCCACATGAAGACATAGGAATTAAGGAATCAAATCTTGCTTTCCATGGACTGTAGGTGGGAATGCATGTCTATTGGAAGCCTTCACATATTTATAGTATTTCATGGCTTATTTTGTTTGTGCGATGGGTAGGAATTCATTTCATATCAAACATATCAACATTTATTAGAAGCATGGCATCTATATTTAATAATATACACACACATTATATATGTATATGATTTTTTTTTCATTTGCAGTTTCAATTTTTGTCTTTACTTGGCAATTGAATATCATGTCTTCATGTGGAATATATGTGACTCTTACATGGGTCTCTTGGAACTCAAGAAGCTGGTTATCTCTTTCTTCAGCCATGTTTATGAATTTATGCAAGCTTTCACTACTCCTGTCTCATGAGATAAAACTTTTGAGAGTGCTGTGGTTCTCCAAATGACAAACATGGCTGATGATCATAAACTGCCCTCATCTGGATCCCAAAGTACATTGGCAAGTAGGTGGGATCTGGGTTCACATTATTTCTCCTTCTACAGTCTTATCTCAGGGTTAAATGACTTTTTTTTCTTCCATTTCTACAGGAACAAGAACCACTATGAAGCTGGGACACGGGTTTCTAGTTCTTCCTGCCTAACATACTCTTGAAGAAGATGCTTCTGAATTGCCTTTCTCCTGTGCAGCAAAGCCCTGCCAATCTTGAGAGCTGTTTTTCCTAGAGCAGGTCATTAAACTCCCAGGACATTTTGTGAAAGCTCCAAATCTTATCTTCACTTCTAAAGGGGTAATCTGGGGAGTGGGTACCCTATTAAAACATTTATACTTTCAGGAATACTTTGAAAATGTTACTTCTATTCCATCTTCTTGAAGGAGATATTTTGACATTTTTCATGTTATTTTAATCCTACAACTCTTAGGAGGCTTCTAAGGATACTCCTCCTGTCCTTTACTAACTGCCTTCAGAGTCTAGGCACACAGGTTAACTCATTACTTTGAGTGAATAAAGATGGAAATGGGCCTTTGGGTCAGTGTTCTGAAAGGGAAGGAAAAACACAGGTTCAGTGGATACCACTTGAAGCTGACCCATGTCACCTTCTAGATGGTTGGCATGACTTTAAAGTAAATCATCTCGGATTTGTACCTTATGAACTATTACAATTTCTTTACTGAACATTGATCTTGCAAAATTACAGTTTAATGTTATCTTGTTTCTGTGGTTGCCTATAGGTGCTGACTTGCCATTTTACCAACCTGTTGATATCCCTTCATTTGTGTGACTTTTAAATGAGATTGTCACTTTATTTGATCCACAATCAACTAAGAAATGATGGTCTCTGTGGAGATCTGTGAAAGCATTTCAATAAAGAACAAACTGAAGATGGTAGACACAGTGTACAGCACCTTTCAGTGGTAGTACACATACAAGAATTTCTGGAGACTGGGTTACTTCACTCAGGATGATATTTTCTAGTTCTATCCATTTGCTTGCAAGTTTTATGGTGTCATTATTTTTTTTTACTGCTGAGTAATGCTCCATTGTGTAGCTATACCGCATTTTCTTGATCCATTATTCAGTTGAGGGGCATCTAGGGGCATCTAGATTGTTTCTAGGTTCTGGCTATTATGAATAATGCTGCTTTGAACATAGTTGAGCATGTGTCCCTGTGGTATGATTGAGCATTCCTTGGGTATATGCCCAAGAGTGGTATAGCTGGGTCTTGAGGAAGATTGATTGCCAGTTTTCTGAGAAACTACCATACTGATTTCCAAAGTGGCTGTAAGGTTTGCACTCCCACCAACAGTGTACGAGTATTCCCCTTGCTCCACATCCTCTCCAACATAAGCAGTTGTCAGTGTTTTTGATCTTAGCCATTCTGACAGGTATAAGATAGTATCTCAGAGTCATTTTGATTTGCATTTCCCTGATGACTAAGGATGTTGATCAATACACAATGGAGTATTACTCAGCTGTAAAAAAATAATGAAATTTGTAGGCAAAAGGAAGGAACTAGAAAATGTCATCCTGAGTGAGGAAACCCAAACTCAGAAGGACAAACATGATATGTACTCACTCATAAGTGGATACTAGATGTAAAGCAAAGGATATCCAGACTATAACCCACAGCTCCAGAGAAGCTAGCAAACAAGGAGGACCCAAAGAGGGATGCATAGATTATCCTGGGAAGGGGAAATAGATGAGATCTCCATGAGTAAACTGGGAATGAGTGAGAGGGTCAGTGGAGGGTAGACGATGGGGGATGAGAACATAAGGATGGTCAAGATGAAACAGGGTTGGGTAGGGAGAGCAATGAAAGAGATATTATGATAGAGGGAGACATCATGCGGATATGATGAAACCGGGTGCTAGGGAAGTTCCCAGGAATCCACAATGATGACCGGTATAGACTACTAGCAATAGTGCAGAGGGTGCCTGAGCTGGCTTACCCTAGTAATCAGATCAGTGAATGCCCCAACTGTCATCATAGAGACTTTCTCCTGTAACTGATGGAAACAGAAGCAGAGATCCATTGTCAAACACAAGGCCGAGCTCCAGGAGTCTAGTTGAAGAGGGATTCTATAAACAGGGGCATCAAGATCATGATGGGGAAATCTACAGAGACAACCAAACCAAACTAATCAGAATTCATGAAATTTAGACCAATACCTGTGGTGCCTCCACGGGACTGGACTAGGCCCTCTGCATAGCAAGACAGTTGTGTAGCTTGATTTGCTTAAGGCCCCCTCCCCCCGCCCCCGCAGTAGGATCAGGATCCATCCCTGGTGAATGATCTGGCTTTTTGGAGCCCACTACCTATGGTGGGACACCTTGCACAGCCTTGAGGCTGGGAGAGGGGCTTGGACCTGCCTCTACTGAAGGTACCAGGCCCTTCTGACTCCCCATGGGAGGCCTTACATTCTTATAGGAGAGAATGGGAGATGGGTTTGGGGAGAGGAGGCTAAAGTGGTAGGAGGAGGGAAGAAGAGGGTCTGTGATTGGTATGTAAAATGAATAAAACAATTTTCTTAATTAAAAAAATGTTCTGGAGAAAATCATTCCTAATTTTGTAATCCCATCACTGCATCTTTCTGGTAAATGCATCTATCTTCTTACCGCATCTCCTGATGCCATTTTCCACTGACACAGTATTCCACTTCTTGCTTCCTCCCTCCCATTGTGAACTAAAGACCACCAGCTCTCCTGAAACTCCCCAGGCCTTCAGAATCAGATTGGGACTGTGGCAGCATCCATCCTTGTAAATGATTAGCTCCTGAGTTCTCAGCCTCTTCAGTTTGCAGGTGGCTATTGTTAGACTACACAGCCTGTTGGATGTAAACACATCTAATGAGTCATTTCTCTAATACATACTCATTTTCTTAGGTTTATTCTACAGAATACTAACTAATATAATGTGGACATTTTAATGGTGTTTGTAAGAAATTAGTAAGTTCATATACTCAATAAAAAAGATATATACAAGTATGTAGATAGGTTCTTCTTTGGGCCACCTGCTCACAAATAATGACACAGAAACTTGCTATTATTATGAAAGTCCAGCCTTAGCTTAGGTTAATCTCACTAGCTCTTAAAACTTAAATTAACCCATTTATATTAACAAACATTTTGCCTCATGGCTTTTTTTTAAACCTTTATTTCATTCTTTATATTTAATTCCCTCCATGTCTTTTTGGCATTGGACTGACATCCCCAGCCTCTCTTCTTCCCAGAGGCCTTTCTGTACCTGACATCCCACCTATACCTCCCGCCCAGTTATTAACCACTTAGCTCCTTATTAAACCAAACAGAAGGCACCTTGGCAAAGACAAAGCTTCACAGTGTACAAAAAGATTATTCCCAACATAAGAATTCTGTATTTCATTTTTCAATCCCTTGCCTTTTTTCATGGTACTGATACATCACTAATTCAATTTGAAGTAAATCAAATAATTCATGGGATTTTTTTGTCTTTTAAAATTTTGTGACAGTATTTTGTACTTAAGAGGAAAAAGATGGATTTTATTAAAGAACATAAAATGCCAAATGAAATTCTTACTTACCTACTTTCCTAGCTTGTCTTTTGTCAAATTGACACAAGCTAGCTAGAGTCATCTAGGAAAGAGGAATCTCAACTGAGAAATTGTTCTACACCCTAGTCTGTGGGGCATTTTCCTGATTAAAATTGGTATGGAATTATCAAGCCCACTCTGTGCAGTGACACTCATAGGAAGGTGGCCCTTCGTGATACAAGAAATTAGGCTGAGCAAACCAGTCATCAGCATTCCTACAGGCCTTCTGCTTCAGTTTTGGCCTCCAGGTTCCTGCGCTGAGTCCCTCTTTGCTTCCCCTAGTTTTGGCCATAAGACAAATAAATTCTTTCCTCCTTATATTGCTTTTGGTAAGGATGTTTTATCACACTAGTAATCAAATCAGAACACCTACGTCAGTCAAAATTATAAATTTTCTTTTCTGAATTTAATACTGAGACTCCCATAACTAATGAAGCAATTGTAAAGAGGCATAAGGAGTTCTGTGTAAGAATTGCAGGCACAGGAGTTTCCTTCCCTATGAGGGGTTTGCTTCTATCCACACATCTGAGGTCCTGGATGTTCCAAAAGCTTCAAGCACTCCCTATTTCTTTCAATTTGTTATTCATCCTCATTAAAATGAAAATACAAACTTTATGTATATCACAATTATGAACTAAGACAGTTAACAAAATATGCCAAATAGAAATTCTAACCATTCTCCTTCCCCCTAAGACGTAGTATTTTTTTAAGATGCACTAAGCTATAATAACATTCTGTACCTCATAAATGTAACAAAAGGTCTTTGAAGTGCATGCTCACTCACTAAGCGTCTAAAGCCATTAGAGCATACCAGACTTTATGTCCAGTCCAGTTGATTGTTGCAGAATTTTAAAAAGTTTTCTATGAGGCCCAGCCATCTCCTGGAAGTGCTGCATATGCTAAAATTTAACTGAAACATAAATGCTGAGCCTTACTAAGCTAAGTATTTGAAAGAAAACTATGTCATGTTCAACTTATTTTGAAATAGGAATCAAATGCAAATCAAAGAACACTATGTCATGTTCCATAAAACAAATAGCAAAAATATTCACACACATGCTATAAGGTGACATTTTTAAAGTGATATTCACTAATGTTTTCCAAGTTTTAATAAAAATGCCTCCAGCATAAATGTAGATGAAAGAGAGACAAAGGCAGATGCTTGTGTATCCTAGGCTGTTTTCCTTTTTTCTTAGGAGGATCACCTTGTAAGAATAATGCGGAGCTGCTCAAGAGGTTTGAATACAATTAACTTATTTTCCTAAGGTTGGAAGAAATGTTAATGCAATGAGTTAGGCATAATTCTTTATGAAATCTCTCACCTCAGCAGTTATGGTAGTAGTTTCAGGAGCTTTTAAAATGCCATGAATGATGTGTGCAACGCTCAGTGTAGTGTAGCAAGTGTATTAAACATACCCCTATGTTATACAGAGATAGAGTGGCATTTGATGAACAGAAAGCTTACCATTCATCCTCTGATGTGTTCCAATTCCAGTGAGCTATGGCATTGGCAGCCTGGAGACTTCCATTTAAGAGAATTGGTGACAGTCCAGGTGGCAGCTGGAGGTCAGCTCTTGTGGCTAATAACAAAGATAAAGTGTTAGAGCATGACATTTTAACAAATCGGCATAAAATGGTAAGGACTGAAGTGCCTGGCAGTGTTGCATATGCAGTAATAAATAATTAAGTCTGATTTGATGCTTTAGTAGCAGTCATGATTATATTTTCCCTGGAAACAATTCTTTCCCAGTGAGGAATGTCTCACAAATATTATTTTGCAGCACTAATATTTGCTCTACGAAAAAAGCATTTAAAACTCCAAACAAATGAGGCATTGTGCTCCATGCTTACAATTGTAACACTTGGGGAGCTGAGGCTGGGGAATCCCGAGTTTAAAGCTAGTCTGGGTTGTGTAATGAGAGTTTGTATTAATACAAATTGATAGACATTTTTACAAACAACCACAGCCAAAAACAATCACATTAGACTATGTTTTCAAAACTCTGTCTTTCTATGGGAATTCAACACTTATCTAATTAGGCTACACTCCCCACTTTTTTCACATTTAATTTCTTAAAATTTTCTATTCCAACACATTACAATTACATGCATGCTTCTCGGCTTCCAATTACAATGTCAAAGTACCTGAGATCAAGAACTTACTAGGCCCTCTGGATATGAAAGATGGTTGTTTGGTTGGAACTGTTTGGCGGGCACCCAGGCAGGGGGATCGGGATCTGTCCCTGGTCTATGGACTGGCTTCTCGAACCTGGTGCCTGTGGTGTGACACCTTGCACAGCCTTGGTGCAGTTGGAAGGGGCTCGGACCTGCCTAGGCTCAGTGTGCTGGGCTCTGCTGATTTGAGGGATGTGGGGATGTGAGGTGGCTTGGGAAAGAGGGCTAGGGGTGGGAGGAGGGAGGAGGAAGGAGGGGGGA
Source organism: Peromyscus eremicus (assembly GCF_949786415.1). Classification (NCBI taxonomy): domain Eukaryota; kingdom Metazoa; phylum Chordata; class Mammalia; order Rodentia; family Cricetidae; genus Peromyscus; species Peromyscus eremicus. The sequence continues at coordinate 85,251,383 of NC_081421.1, forward strand.
TCTGTGGATAATATGTGGAGTGAGTAGGAAAATTCTTAATAAAGAAAAAAGAAAGAAAACACAAAAGAACTTACAAGGAGGAAATATTTTATTTAACTCCTACTTTTAAGATTTGGGGACATAGATATGCCATCCTATTTTCTGTAAAGTAGAGAACTGGGGTGGGCAATATGTTGCAGAACAAAGCTGCTCACCTCATAATCTGTGCATATGCAAATATCCATGTAACAACAGTTCATGAAAAGAAGATGCCATGAATTTTAAAGAGAATAAGGAGGGGTATATGGGGGAGTTTGGAGGGAAGAATGAGAGAGTGGAAATGATGTAGTTATATTACAATCTCAAAAAAATAATAATTAAAAAAAGACAAAAGTGACCAGAGAGGAAGCAACAGAAGAGAATTCACCCTTCAAGACACTCCCTTACCAATCCACTTGTTGTTATCATGTCTCACGTTCTAAAATTCCTGCATCTTCAATAGCCCAATAAATTAGGAAACTATGAATTAAGCAATCCATGAAGTCGAGATTACAATTACAATTACTTCCCATTGGCCCTACTTCTGAACAGCACTACATTGAAACCAAGCTATGAACACATACAAGATCAAACGAGAATATATTTCCTGCTTCTGGTACAGTACCATAAAATGTAGAAAACTGCTTTAGCTAGCAGATTCATTGGAAGACAATCTCATGATCTACAGCTGCTAATGAGCATGAAAGCAGGTTGAGAAAAGAAGCAATGTCACATGTACCAATAATGCAGCATTGCTCCGACACGATCGGCAGGCCACGTAAAATGTGTGATCTTGAAGCAGACTTAAGAAATCTGAAGTTAACATAAGTGAGCTGAGGTGAGAGATGCTTACCAACACATAATCTCTGCATCAGAGACATGAGGTATAGAGGATCACCCCATGAGACCAGAGGCATTGCAGAAACAATGCACCTAGTATCATACTTAACTCTATCTGAAAGAGGGGCATTGCTAGATTGTTATGGACTGTTTATATGAATTTAAACTTCATTTTGAGATGAGTATAGTAACAGAAGCCTATGAACACAGTTCTTAGGGTTGAAGGTGTGGCTATATAATGAGACTCTACCTCAAAGCTTGAAAAAACACACTCTACCCCATTAAATACAAAAATTTTAAAACAATAAAAATAATTAATAAATATGTAAGTATTAATCCATTTATTCAGACAATAAATATAAGCATTTGCATCATTGACCTATGGATAATTCTCCAAATATTACACCAAGCGTACTCATACTGCTCTTCAATGACGAAGAGCAATATAAGAAATAAAAACAAAAATAGAATTCATGCAAATAAGCATAAATGAGTTTAGAAGGAGGTACAAAGGACTCAAATCTCAGGAAGAGCCACGGCCATCAGTACCATGCAGGAGATGCCCTGACCTAGATCTAAAAACAATGCTGTCAGTACAGCTAGGAAGCAAAATATATGCTTTAGTTAGCATAAACGTGTTTGATGATTGCTTATAAAGCAGTCTTTACTGTTTCATTGTCTCTCTTCACTTTATGCTTTGTTCAAATTGTCTCATCAATTACCAGAAAATACCAATAGCACAAACTCACAATCATGGTGTCTTTTTTTTTTTTTACACAATCATGGTGTCTTTTTTTTTTTTTTACATTTGAAGGTGTTTAGCTCCTCTTTCTCTGCTCTGCTATTTCCCTGTGAATTAATATTTTAACCACAGGATGAAAATGTTTTCCTTCTCAGACCAAGACTCATTCAGATTAGCATGTGTACTTTTTCTGACTTGTACTTGTCCTGATGCCATGCTGTGGTGTTCTCTTAAATCACCTTGCTTTGTCAGGTACACTGTAACAGAGGTAGAAAATTATGTTGATGCTCTTAAAGTCCCAGAAACCCTCAGTTTCTTGTATTCTGTTCAGTCTTTCCCTTGGATTTTGAATACACTTTGTCACATTGTGAGCTTTTTCTTTAAAAGGTTGCCAAATTATAATCTTGCCAGGCTTTGTGATGTCTGCATCTATTCTTGCCTTCAAAGAATCATTACTTTTCTTTGCAGCATGACTTTATTGTTATAATTTAATATCGGTCTCTCACATCCCTCACTGCCACCAATTTATCTTACTGGCCTGAAGCTGCATCCCAGCTTGTCAGGGTCACGTACTAAACATTTGCTGGGTGAATAAGCATCACTTTAGATAACAATATTTCATCTTCACAGGTCCAGTTTTCTATTTAGCCAAGTATCCCAGGCAGAGATACGTTGTATGCCCCTTATATCTGCTTTGTGCATAACTGGAGTCAGAGAAGCTTATGCCTGCTCAGCATAGCATTGCATTAGAGATAACATTTGTTGTTGAGCCAGGATTACTCAGATACCTGTATTGGTAAACCCTTTACAACAAGTAAGACGTATTTCTTCAGAGGGCTCTTTTTTTAATAGGATTTCAGACAGCTTTGGGGAGCAGCTTAAATAAATTGCTTTTAAACATGTGTGCCATATCATATAAATGTGGTTATGAATCAATATCCACTGTGTGCTTCAAAATGCACCCTCACCATATAATAGAATTAATCCTGGATTAAAAATGAAAAATCCTTTCCTGGTCTTCCCTCCAACCCACTTCCCCTTCACTTTTAGAAAATATGAGCTTTTCAGATGACATATGACTAGAAGAATCCATTATGAGCATCTACTATTTTGCCTGCTCTGAAGTAATTTGGTTCTGCATTAATAACTCTCACTTCACAATTTCTCATATGCTCAGTTTAAAAGCCTATGTTCTTAAATGAGATTGCTTATTTTATGAAGGAATGTTTGATGGCCCAAACTTTCTGTGTTCTATCATGTGCAATAAAAGCTTGGCACGGGACAGAACTCTTGAGAGTTTTGGCATGTTTATCCTCAGTGGTTCATCTTGCTTCCTCAATTCTTCAGCATTAGTAGTAAAGATGTTTTTGAAATGATGAGTTTGTGAACAGGTACCCATTGAGATTCCGATGCACTGAAGACACAGCAGAAAGATCAGCAATTATAATAAATAATTGTAATTTGCTGAAATGAGCTCTGTATCAAAGTAAAAATTATATATGTATTTGTAACAGAAAAGAGAAAAGAAACTTCAAGTCAGACAAGATATTTAACAGTGGCGATAAGTTGTTTGTGTTTTTAGAAATGACATCCCTGCTTTCAGACAGTGGATGAAAGAAAACTTAGAATGATTCAGGAAGAACACTGCAGAAGCCCAAACTAACAAAGAAATTTACAAACCCGTGAAAGGAAGAATGTCCTTTCTCTAAGGAATCCCCTGGCAGACAAGATAGCCTGACAAGCAGATGACAAACCCTTGACCGACAAAGTGGAATGAAAGAAAGGAGTCTTACAATTTATCCTCAAATCTCTGCATGTGCAGTGTCAAGTCCCTATAGTACATATCCCCATGAACACAAAGTAAATAAATGGAAAAGAAGTTTAAAAAAACACTAAAACATATTTGTTACCTATAGAATACAGAGATTATGAAAATGAAACAAGAAAAACATGAAAGCATGTCATGTATGCATTTTTTATTTTATTGATTTTATGGAGTATCATGTCTAATACATTCAACTGGTGTGGCAAAATGAGGACCCCTAAACTATCACTGGGCTATGAGATGGCAAGGGAGGATCAGAATTCAGACAAAGCTAGACTGTTGGGTCTGTAAATGCTACGGTCACAATGCAAGCAGGAAACAATATTAATTTGCACTAATGCATATACAATGACATGTAAATGCCTCCCCATAGTGGTCAGTGCCAAGCTGTCTGTGTTTGTTGTTTTTTATAATAGGAATTTGAGAGAGATGTGGAGTCAGCTATCCTGATCTAGTCACTTCCATCTTCAGCACTACACTAGACATTACTGAGACACAATGAATAATAAAAGACAGACATTAAAGGCATGTAGCAGATGATAGAAGGGGAAAAGGTGCATGTAGCTGAACTTTAGAGATTGGGGAATTGGAACCGTCAGTATTTTATGGCTTATATTTTATTCTCAGATGGCGTTTCTCTAACAAAATGCTCACTAAAACAACTACTTAGAAATACATACACGTGTTGTGTTTCAACTGAAATCCCCCCAAGCCGGAGTAGCTTAGCATACAGCTGCCTACAAAGGTTGGAGAATTCAGTAAATGAGAGTAGTTGAAGACTGGATAAATGAAGTGAGTAACAACTCAGTAATTCATTGTAGACCATACTGCCCAAACTAGCCCAGCCCTAGTTACTAAACATAGTAGGTTCAAAGCAGTTTTCTTTTCATTAGGACTTTGCCATTAACAAATTTACTTTCTGAAACATTAAGATTAGAACATGCTGTATTGTGTTTCTAATTCAGTTGAATAAATCCTTCTATTTTGAACTAACATTCCGGTGAAGACATTAGTACATTGCATGTTAGAAATGAATGAATGTTGGTTGGTTGTTTTTTTTGTTGTTGTTGTTTTTTGTTGTTGTTGTTTTTTTTTTTTTTTTTTGTTTTGTTTTTTTTTTTTTCAAGACAGGATCTCACTCTGCAGCTTTCTCTGTCCGGGAAATCACTATGTAGACAGGACTGGCCTCAAACTCAAAAAGATCACTCTGTGCCTCTGGAATGCTGGGATTAACAGCATGTACCTCTACATCCAGTAGAGGCTAATTTTTTTTTTGAGGAAAATGTAATTCAATATTTTATTATTATTTATTTATTTTACGTCCCTGCCAAACTTTCTCCTCTCTCCTGTGCTCCCATTTCCACCTCCACACCCCTCTGTTCACACCCCTCTGTTCACACCCCTAATCCATTCCACTTTCACTTCTGTTCAGGACAGGGCAGGTCTCCCAAGGATATAGACATAACATGGCATATCAAATTACAGTAAGACTAAGCATATGCCCATGTATTAAGGCTGAGCAAGGCAACCCAGTATGAGAATTACGGTCCCAAGAGCATGTAAAAGAGTCAGAGACAGCCCTATTCCCACTGTTTGGAGTCCTATAAGAGGACCAAGCTACATAACTGTAACATACACACAGAATGCCTAGGTCAGATCCATGCAGGCACCCTGGTTGTGGATTCAGAGCCTAGGTTTGCTGATTTTGTGAGTTTTCTTGTGGTGCCCTTCACTCCTCTGACTCCTCCAATCCTTTCTCCCTTATAGAGGAATTGCTAAACAGTCTTATTAAATAAAAAACTCAGAGCCAGAAATTAGGGTTAAAGCCTGAGAGAGATCAGAGGAATAGGAAAAGCCACAGCTAATCTCACCTCACCAACTCCATTGCTTCCAAAGCAAACTACTTCCTATATACCCACACCTATATGCTTTTCTGTTCTGTTCTCTCATTTGCTCTCTCAGCCCAGCTATATCACTTCCTCTTCCTGCCTAGCTCTATCACTTCCTGTTTGTCTGTACAGACTTCCAGTCCTCTATGGTTGGTGCTGGGATTAAAGGCATGTGTCACCATACCTGGATCTATTCCCCAGTGTGGCCTTGAACTCACAGAGATCCAGAGAGATCCCTGACTCCCAAGTGATTAAAGGCATGTGCTACCATTGCTGGACTTCTATATAGTGGCTGGATTTTTCCTCTGATCTCCAGGCAAGTTTTATTGGGAGACACCATATATTGGAGGACACAATACATCACCACACTCCCTATCTTCTGCAGGATTCCCCAAGCTCTGCCTAATGTTTGGCTATGAGTCTGTATGTGTTTTCATGAGTTGTTGGTTGGAGCCTCTCTGATGGCATTTGGGTTAGGCACCAATCTATTTGTTTAGCAGAACATCATTAGGCACCATTACATTGACATTTCATTTCCTCAAGTTGTGTTTGGTTCAATTCTAGGTCTCTGGGTCATCCAGCCTGTGGGTCTTGGTGCTCCAGGCAGTGTCGGGGTGGGCTTACTTTCCTACCATGTATTTCAGGCTAGATCAGTCATTGGTTGGCCACTCCCTCAATCTCTAGGCACCCTTACCCTGGCACATCCCGTAGGCAAGACAGATTATAGGTCAAATGTTATGTGACTGGTTGGTTTCACAGTCCCTCCATCTTGCCTAGTCATAGGAAATGGGCAGTTCAGCCTACATATCTGCTATTGCTAGGTGTCTTGGCTGAGGGCATCATTGTAGATTCCTGAGAGATACACTTGTAACAAGTTTTTACTTGACCCCAAAATGCTCCCCCATTTCGAGTAATCTCTCTCAGTATTCTCCCCGCCTGTCCTCCCTTCAACCCGATCACTCAGATTCCTATCCCCACCCACTCTTAGTTCACTCCGAAAATCTCTTCTATTTCCCCTTCCCAGCGAGGTCTGGGCAACCTCTCATAAACCCTTCTTGTTACCTAGTCCCCCTGGGTCTGTGGATTGTCACATAGCTATCCTTTATTTTATAGCTAATATTCACTTACGAGTGAGTACATACCATGTTTGTCTTTCTGAGTCTGGGTTACCTCATTCAGGGTAATTTTTTTTCCTAGTTTCATCCATTTGCCTTCAAATTTCATGTCATTGTTTTTAACACCTGAGTCATGCTCCATTGTGTAAATGTACCACATTTTCTTTATCCATTCATCAGTTGAGGGGAATCTAGGTTGTTTCCAGGTTCTGGCTATTACAAATAAAGCTGCTATAAACATAATTGAGCAGATGTCCTTGTGTGATTAAGCATCCTTTGGATATATGGCTAAGAGTGGTATAGGTGGGTCTTGTGATAGATTGATTACCAGTTTTCTGACAAATCACCCATATTGGTTTCCAAAGTGGCAATGGAAGTTTTCACTCCCACCACCAATAGAGGCATGTTCCCTTTGCACCACATCCTCTCCAGCATGATCTGTCACTTACATTTTTGATCTTAGCCATTCTGACTGGTATAAGATGGAATCTTAGAGCTGTTTTGATTTTCATTTCCCTGATGGGAAATGAAATATAATGATGTTGAACATTTCTTTAAGTGTCTCTCAGTCAATTGCATTTCTTCTGTTAAGAATTCTGTTTAGATCTATACCCGATTTTTAATTTTATTATTTGGTTTGGTGATGTGTAGTTTCTTGAGTTCTTTATAAATTTTTGAAGTCAGCCCTCCGTCAGATATGGAGTTGGTGAAGATCTTTTTCCCATTCTGTAGGCTGCCATTTAGTCCTCTCGATGCTGTCCTTTGTTTTATCCATCCACATTGGAATGTCTGTCGGTGTTGTCCTTTTTCAGCTCACATTTGGGCTGTCATGTTGATGAGAATTTATGGATGTAGTCTCTGATATTACTAGGAGATGCTATCGAAAAGCAAACTCCCAGATCCTCTGACTTTTACAACCTTTCTGTCCCCTCCTCTGCAATGTTCCCTGAGTCTTAGGTACAGGAATGTTTTGTAAATGTATCCGTTAAGAATGGTCTCCATGCCCCTGCATTTTGATTGGTGGTGGTTTTACATAATCATCTCAGTTAGTTTTAAAGAAAAGTTTCCTTCATGAGGGGGTGAAGACTGCCCTTCCCTGTGATTATATCGGCAAATGTTTATAGATTGTGATGAGGATTATGCTGGCTCTGTAAACTAGTTGCTGAAGATCCTCTTTCAATAACCATTACTTTACTATCACTGAGTACTGAGTAGTTAGCTAGGTGGGTGGTTTTATTGGTCTGTTTCCTTTTCACAAAATCACAGATTTTCCAACAAACAATGCATTGGGAGCATTTTTCCACACTAATAATAATATTTCTCTGTCAATGTCTATATTTCAAATTTTTAAGGGCTTTATTGAGATGCTAACTGTAATTATGTGAATTTAAAAGAGTAGGATGTTTTCTTCCCCTATTGCTTCCTTCTCTTTCGCTTCTTTCTTAGTCATAGGTTTCTACATCAGTCCAGCAAACTCTTAGCTTTTCAAGTGGGTCTTCTAGAACCTCATCCATTTCATCCTCTTTCTCTCCATGGGTGAAAATACGTGACAAATCTGATGCAGCTTTGTTGATTTATGATGTAATCATCCTTTTAAAGTTATTTGATGTCATACACTATCTCTTTGAATGTCTACTTCCCGATGAATTCATGTACACCATGATAGCACAAATGCAAAGTGCAAGCAAAGTTCTTGGTGCAGGCATGAACTGCAGTCCTTCCCAATTTGCCTTGATGTCTTCTTTAATAACAGTCTTGATAAATATCCTTCAGTTGGCACCCAAGCTGTTTTAATTACTTGATTAGTTGGTATGAACACATTTATATGAGGCGACACTTTGATATTAGTATATAGATTACTGGTAAGAAGAGGTTATAAGAGACTTTACCAGCAACAAGCACAGTATTGAATGGTAAGCTGATCTTGAACCAGGACTACTCAACTTCACTGGCTTAGAAGACTTGGAGAACATCTTAGCAGAACTGAATCATTGATTTCTTGCTGGATGGGATAGAAGAAAGGAATTATGAAACAGAGCCACTGGGGCCAGCCTTGTATCAGGAATACCCCTGAATGAAGGCCAAGTACAGAGGGCATTGCATAAAGCTGTGAAGTTGAGGCCAGGCAGGGGTGGTGCACGCCTTTAATCCCAGCACTCAGGAGGCAGAGCCAGGCGGATAATCTGTGAGGTCGAGGCCACCTTGGGCTACCGAATGAGTCCCAGGAAAGGCACAAAGCTACACAGAGAAACCCTGTCTCAGAAAAAAAAAAAGCTGTGAAGTTGAAATTTGGATTGCCTTGGAGAACCCAAGATGTTAGAGATGCCAGAGTCATGGGATACCTGCCAAGGACAGCTGCTAACAGGGAGGGGAGCCAGAGGAAAAAAGTGTGTTGCAGTCAACAAAGACGAAAAGAGTTGGAGATCTGAAGAGCATTTTGTCATAAGACATGGAAATACAGAACTTGGAGTTTGGCCAGCTGTTTTTCAGTGTTGCTTTGGTCCAGTATTTCCTCACTATGCTCCCTTCCCTATATTTTGGAATGGTAATATATATCCTATGCCATTATATGTTGGTAGTATGTGATCTGTTTTATGATATTAATTTTATAGGGGATTACAGTTAAGAGACTGCATGAATCTCACAGGAGATTTTAACTTTGGATTTAAAACATTATTGAGACTGTGATAGACTATGGGAACTTTTGAAGTTGGACTAAATGTATATTGTATTATGATATTTTTACAAGCCACGGAAGCCAAGATATGGAATGTAGTAGTTTGCATGTAGTTGACCCCCAGAAGCTCATTGGAAGTTGTACTATTAGGAGGTGTGATGTTGTTGGAGTAAGTGTTGCCTTGTTGGACGAAGTCTGTCACTGTGGAAGTGGGCTTTGAGGTCTCATATATGTTCAAGCCATGCTCAGTGTCTCACACCACTTCCTGTTGCCTGCCAGTCAAGATGTGGCTACTTTTCCAGCACCATGTCTACATGCATGCCACCTCTTCCTACCATGATGATAATGGACTAAACTGAAAATGTAAGCCACCCCAATTAAATCTTTTTCCCTTATAAAAGTTGCTGTGGTCATGGTATCTCTTCTCAGCAATTGAAACCCAAACTATGACTGGTAAAAAGTGAGAGGAAAATATATTTAAATAAAATAAAATTAAAATTAATAGTAAGATAATTTTTTTAAAAAAAGTAAAATCCCTGACATTGAATTATGATACAAGGGACCTCCAAAGATTCTGTTGAGTTTGTTTTCTTTTGGCCATTTACTTCTTGTGAAGGAGTCTACCCTATAGAGTATTTTCCTCAATAAGACTCCCTTTGAGAAAATTAAATTTTCAGGAGATTGCTTAGGGATTAGGGAAGAGTTTATGTGTCCACTTATCTTTTTAGTTTTTGTTTGTTTGTTTGTTTTTGTTTTTTTCCTGAGACATGGTTTCTCTGTGTAGTTTTGATGCCTGTCCTGGATCTTGCTCTTTAGACCAAGCTGAACTTGAACTCACAGAGATCTGCCTGCCTCTGCCTCCAGAGTGCTGGGATTAAATGCGTGTGTCACCACCACCCAGCTCCTTTTAGGTTTATGATGCCATCTGTTGCAGTCCCATGCAGGCCCCGTGTGTCCTGCCTCAGTCTTTGATTTAGAGGGCTTTGATTTTTTGGTGTCCTCTATCTTCTCCAATATCCAATTTGACCTGCAGGCAATTCTAGGAGACAAAACCCATATTGAAAACTGCTTGGGTTACCAAGAACCTGAGATTAAGACTAGAGTTAAGGAAAAACAATACACTACTCTTAAAAAGTAAACTTGAAATCAATGACTCCTAATGACATTGTGCTATACTCATAGATAAGTGCTTTGTTCATCCATTATCAGAAAAGCTTCTTTCTACAGCAATCTGGAGCAAATATATAGACCCACAGCCAGATATTACACAGAAAATGAGAGACATTTGAACACCCAGCCTTAAATAGGATGCCTCCATCAAATTCTTCTTTTTATTGTCCAGGAAGCCTTATGGAAGAAGAGGTAGAAAGGAGATTGATCTCTTCAAACATATCTGTCCAGAATGAATTTCAGAACCCAGATCTGGGAGTGGGATTAGAAAATAAATGGCATCTTCTTGCTGTGGGATGGTCTGTATGTCAAATGTGTTGTTGATTGGTCAATAAATAAATCACTGATTGGTCATTGGCTAGGCAGGAAGTATAGGCGGGACAAGGAAAAGAATTCTGGGAAGTGGAAGGCTGAGAGAGAGACACTGCCAGCCGCCATCAGGACAAGGAAGATGTAAGGTACCAGTAAGCCATGAGCCATGTGGCAAAGTAAAGATTAATAGAAATGGGCTAAATATAAGAGTAAGAGCTAGACAATAACAGGCCTGAGCTAATGGCCAAGCAGTTTAAATAATGTAAGAGTCTGTGTGTTTATTTTATAAGTGGGCTCTGGGACTGGCGGGACTTGGTGGCGGGAGCTGGAGAGAAATTCTCCAGCCTGAGAGAGATTTGCCCTGACCGTGGGCCAGGCAGGAAAACTCTAGCTACATCTTCTCTTCTCACTTTGGACACCATAGCTCTATGCTTCTGAATTTAGAGGAAAGTTAACTTCTATCTTCTTTGCTGCAAACACTTGGAGTAGAGTTCCTATAATATCCAACTGAAGGTAACATGATGGTTACTTGAATTAGATCCAAATTCCTGAGACATTGTCTATATTTAGGTATGTGTTGTATATATTCACAAAGGTATAAATTTTGATTTTCTATGTCTTTAAGTCAATTACCACCAAACTCAATTTTGTGATGGCTAGTTTTATGTTAATTTAACACAATCTGGAGTTATCTGAAAGGAAGGAACTCAAGTGAGAAAATACCTCCATAAGATCTGGCTGCCAGGCAATTTTTTTAAATAGTAATTAATGTGGGAGGACCTAGCCCATCTTGGGTGATGCCATTCCTAGTCTGGTGGTACTGGATCCTATAAGAAAACTAGCAGAGCAAATTATGATTAGCAAACTAATATACAGCACCCTCTATGGCCTCTGTGTCAACTCCTGGCTCCAGGTACCTGCCATGTTTAAGTTATTTTGAATTCCTTCAATGATGAATTAAAATGTAGAATGTTAAGTCAAATACACCCATTCTTTCCCAAGTTCTTTTGGTCATAGTATTTTATTACAGCAATAGAAACCCTAAGTAAGAGAGTTTGCATTTATAAATTTCAACAATTAAGTGGTTGTTTTTCCAGAGAATAAATCTTCCAACATGCTCACATAATCACCAAAGGCAAGCTTCCTTCTTCTCTAAATTTAGATATTAAGTAGGGACATTGAACATATAAATACCTGAAAAATACATTCTTTCCTACTATATATATCATGACTAGATAGTTACATGTATCTCCCAGAGAATTATCTTCTATACATTGTTGTATAATATTCATAGGCTTCAGTAAATTTATCTATACATTAGCATATTCAAAAATTGTGATTGCATACCATTATACCACTAGGAAAATTATGGAAGCAGGGGATAAAATGACAAAGTCTCATAAAATTGAGACATTAAAATTCTTGACAGATGTTTTATTATCTGTTAGGACTTAGATATTCAGAGGCACTGAAATACTTCCTGAAAGATGAAGTTTCTATATTTCTTTTATATAATAAATAATCTCATATAAAAGGCAAGTTTATAAAATTACCAATGAATTAAATAAAAGCTACAATAATCAATGATTTTTTATCTTTCATTAATTTTCAACTTTAAAAAATACTATAATATGATACACTTGGTAGCAAACAAAATGTTTCATCATTAAAAGTAAAAATGATGTTAGTATTTTCTCCAAAGTTATAACAAATATAAAAATAAATCTTATAAATGATACAAACTTCATAGTCCATATGGTTGTGCAAATACTTTGTTTTATACTAATAGGTAGATATGATTATGTAATGCTTTTAAAGTGTTTATCATCTTTTATATAATAAAGTAAACACATTCATCAAATGGAGATAAAATATTAAGTTATGTGAACTGAAGGCTATAATGTCTGTGTATTGGGGAATATTTACCAGAAGAATAACCATTTATACAATGAACTATAAACTAACCTGGGCTACTGGGAAGATAAAAATTCCACAACCAATGATTTAGGTATAGATGTCTATAGGTCAAATGGCATGGTGGAGCTTGAAAGGATAAATAAAAAGAGACCTTCAATAACTTCACTTCGGTTACACTAAAGTTAGTTGTCTAAGGGCAGCAGAAGGTATGGCAAAATTAAATTTATAATGTACTGTGTATGATGAAGTAATGCCATTCCTCTTCTAAGTTAATGATTACATATTGAGAAACTCTAAGAGGAAACAAAACAACAAAGAGACCTTTCTTAACAGAACTCTACAACTCCCATATGGGAAATTTGTAAGGATATTCTGAAATACAAATGAAATGTTGTTGGGGAAATTACCAACCATGCATGGAAAGACAAAGTCAGCCTTGTCCAAGAATTTTCATTACTGCAAAACTATGTCAGAAGATCTATCGCATTAGTATAGAAAAATTAAGCCTGAAGGTCATTTTCATTCACTTTCTCTTCTGATTGTAATAGAAACTCAAACATCTAGGGTAGGACCAGATAAAAATTCACAAGTGTACTTTGTAAATAACATAACTTCTTAGCAATGGTGACAAACTACTGTTTAAACAGTGCTACCATCCTCTGTCACATTTCAGACATTCCATTTATACTAAATGAATGGACTGAGAGTTATTGTAGGAAGCCTAAATTTTGAGTTTCCACTCATATTTTTTATAACTATGTGATAGATATAATTGATGTAATCACTGTTTCTATTTCTTTGAACAGTAAAAACAATATAGTATATGGAAGTACTGGCTTCAGAGGCAAAAAATACAAGCATTCAAGAGAACAAAATATTTTTTATATAAGGCAAATCCATGATTTGTTCCTATTCCCAGACAAAAATATAACAATGTAACAGGAACAGTAATAAATGTTTGAGTTTCTCAACATTAATGTGCTCCAATAATATTGTCATTAATCCTACTTGGTAGCTTCTTGCTTTGAAGAGTTACGATATCATTCAGTGACTGCAGTTTACAGCTCTAGTACTGAAAACAGAAAAATTGCTTTATAATTCTTCCAAATTTAAATATTTAACATAAAACCACACTTAGACCATTGCTCCAGAATATTACCAAAATTTATGTTTGGAGAAGATGGAAAGCACAGAAGAAATAAAGTGGTAAATGAGTCCTTTTTTGATTATTTATACATGAATAAATGACAGTTTCTGTGTTTTTAGTGCTATTCCCTTCCTATTTCAAACAACACAATCAGTTCTCATTCCTTTACACTAGCAGTAATCCTCAAAAATATATGAAATCTTGATTTTCTTTAAGAATGGTAAGAAGAAATCACTGGGTCTAAAGTGCAGTGTGCTGAGCCAGGATCAGAAGCTACTTGGTGTTATTTGAGTATAAAATATGCAAAGATAATTACTAGAAGAAAGAATGACAAAAAAGGGGCAGATTCTGTATCCATGCTTCTGCCAACGAAAGAGAAGAAGAATGACGTGGCTGGCCAGATTTGTCTTTCAATTAGTTTTCTCTGGTTCTATAAAAACATGGACCCCCAGAATCAAGACTAAAGTCGAGCACATTCTGGTATAAATCTGAACTCAGACAGGGCTAAGGGGAGATGAAGAGGTGGGTGCAGTCCATGGAAGGAATTTTGCTGACAAGAGTCCAGAGAATGTAGGAATTCTACTTACCTGCTGCTCTTCTCTGGATTCCATATCAATAGCAAGAAGGATTCAAAGGCCTCAAATTGCTTGTCCTCATTAGAAGAAATAGTCTCTCCTTATGTGACAAAAAAAATCCTTCCTAGTCTCTTTAGTCTCATTTGTAACAAACACAAGATGTCTATATCTAATATTAGAATTTTTTTATCAAAATGTGTATTTTCCTTCTGAAATCTCTTCTACATCCCATGTTCCCTTGTATTACACTAAACATCCTTTAAATTAAGTGCTCTTCAGTTTCTGTTATATGTTAATAAAGTAAAGTAAAGTTAGAAAATATTCTAAGTTAGAAATACATTTAGGTCAGATAAAATGCCACGTGTTTAAAATCTCAGCCATCTGAAAAGGCTTAGGCAGAAAAATCACACCAGAGCTACAGAGTAAGATCCTTTCTCAAAATAGAAACAAAAAGTATCCTACAGCAATATGATAGTTGACATTAGTCTCACTCTGGACTTTCCTCAGTTCTCAAGTACTTATGGTCATTACTAAAAAATTCAGATGAAGCAGCCTTATAATGAAGAAGTTAGTCAGAGTTTAAGAAATAGCAAACTAAAGTACTTTTGAGGGGGGTAAGATGAACAATAGCAAATGGAACCATTAGAGAGTAGAGCAAATTCTTATGGGGTAACAATGGAACATGGCCAGAGAGAACAATGGAGAAGAAACACTCTAGTGAGTAAAGTGGACTGTGCTGGAAAATACTGCAGAACGGAGCACCTTCCCCTTCCCAGAGGAAGAGTGGGCAACAGTCAGAGACATCATTGTGCCTGCCTACATTTTAGATGACTTTTATATTGTTTCTAAAATCTCTAGAAATGTCAGGTTCCTCTCAAGGATGTTCCAGGTGACTGACCAACTCATTTGGATTAACTCTTACGGGAGGGAGCAAGGTATGTCTTTGTTCTTTATTGGAAAGGCATTGCCATGATTATAACCTTATGAAATCCTAGTCAGTTCAGGTTGTCATACCCCTACCAATAGCCAGAGATTTGACTCAGAACCTATTTTTTTGAACAGTAATTAGAGGCTTAAAGTTTTACAAACCAAGGGTGGGAGACATCCTCAACGACCTTCAAGCCTCTGATATTTAACTTCCCAACAGTGACATTTGCCAATGGTACCATCTACTTTAGATACTGAAGCAGAAGGTGGCTGGAATCCAGAAGCATAGCACTAGACTAGAGATTCTTGCTCTTAAAAACCAAGCAAACAAAAAATAAGAACAAAATAGTAACTACCCATCAATTTCCAGGTTTGCTTCTGTAAGGTGATTCTCTGTTAATCACTGCCCTCCCAGATAGGATCTGCTTCCTATAAGATGAAAAAGAACTGTAATTGAATGAACACTTCTGTTTCAGGATAGAGTCCTCACCTGCATAAATGATTGCCAACTTTTGAAGCAGGATCCCCTGTTCTTTGAACACACAGTGACTCCAGGGATGAGGCAATAACTTATCTGTGTACTTTAGTATTGAAAGGGAATGAGAAAGGTTACTTAGAGAGAGTAAATCAGAAGTCAGATTTCAAGTAAAAGAGAGACAGAAAGGGAAAACAGAGGTGCAAGACTTTTATCCCGATTTTAGTTACTTTGTGAACCCAAGTGAGGAACTAAAGCCAACTGCAAAGGAAGTTGTGAATTCCAATTCCAGTTTCTATTGATTAGGTATCACCCATGTATTTTCCTAAAACTGAATAGCCCTATACTGAATCAACTTAAGTCAAGGATAATATATATTAAGCAGAAAAAAATCCAGTAGATTCCTTTTTTTCAGTTTAATAGTGTTTACTAGGGCAATTATGGAATATTCTACTTTTGAGCCGTGTAGATTAATAAATTTCTCTACTGAAAGATGTATGAGTAAAATATCAAGTTCATTAATTTGTTATTCATTAGGACCAAACTGATTTTAGTCATTTTAGTATAGGCATAGATCTGAATCCAGGGGTATCTGCAAGATTTCCTGGTTCTTATGTCAATAAGACAATGGATTTCATTAGGTACACATAGTAACAGGAACTGAAGGGTTTTTTATTATTAAGAATGAGAGTATACTCTTAAGCATTGGAACAGTCTACTGTGTAGAGAGCTAGGGTTTTTTTCATGAGTGCCATCTTTGCTACATGTAGACCAAGTGAAGAAGGATTTCCAATCTTTTAGGTCAACTGGCTTTCATGTTAATATTGATGTCACTCACTCTACATCTCTATGCTGCTGTCAAAATCAGAGTCTAGAATGAGGATTGTGACAACAGAACGGCTCACTTTGTTGTCATCAACTAATGAAATATTTATCATTCATTAATAAAATTCTATGTCATTATTTGCTGGGCATTATTCCAGGTCCCAGGCACCAGCAGATAGAAACAAACAAAAACATCCTTTTTATTCAATAGAGATACATTTTGAAATGGAAAGTAAGGGAATGATTTGCTTCACAGAAACATTTTGGCTGGTTTTGTTTAATAAAAAGCTGGTAATTTCACAAATTTGGGCATAAATTCTAGATGTACAGCACATGTGGGCTTCCCAAGAATTTTCTGAGGAAAGCTTAAAGTAAAATGAAGAGAAAAAGCTTCACTATGTTAGGAGGAAAAGTGTGAGATTATCCACTCAAGTTGTGTCAATTTCTGAAGACTTTACATCAAGTTCCTTCAATACTTTAGGAAATTTTCTTTTGTTAGTCAAGTATATGAGCATGCATTATATTATAAAATATGTATATTTTCTTATAATAATATTAAAGTTTACTGAATCATGGGATTTTTAGGTGCAGAATTTAATTTAATACTTAGTTTCTCACACTGCTTCATGACACAGAGCTCCTGAATACTTGATATTCCCTCTGTGACAGAGTGACTTCTGTTGTAGCAAACTGAGACTTGATGTTTTCTTAAGAGTCATCAAAGACACAAAACCAGAGAAACAAAATAAATCTAATAATTTTCATCATAACTATATCTAAAGTTTTAGATAATATCAACAATCTCATTTGTTTTCTCACTTATCAAATATTTAATGGGTATTTACATCTTAGATATTATAAATAGAGAAGATTCAGTGGGCAACATTTATCATTTGAGAGTTTGGAGACAATAAATTGAAAACAAAATACTAAGCATTATTTAACTCCTGGGTTAAAAATAAAATCTGGGGAGGGAACAGCCTGGTCTGGTAGTACAGGTCATCCAGACAGGAGTTTGAGGCAGGAAGATTGCAAATTCAGTGACTGCCTGGGCTAAGGAGTAGACTCAAAGCTAATGTGCATGCATCAGTGAGACCATATTACAGGAATTACCAAATAAATAAATAAAAGTAAAAAGGTGTCAGGTTACAGCTCAGTGGAAAAACGTTGCCTAGTTAGCACAAGTCCCTGATTCAGTCTTCAAAAGCCACAATAGGAGGGAAAGGGAGAAGAAGATGAGGAAGAGTGAATGAGGAAGAAGAATAAGAAAACAGGAAAGAAGGGAGAGAGGGTTGGAAGTAGAGAGGAAGGTCAGTAGATGGGAAGGAACCACACATTTGGTGCAACTCGGCCAGTGTCAGCCATACACAGTAATAAAGATGTTGCTATGTCTGTAATTGATTCAAACTTTATTATTATTTTTAATATAATGGTTGGAATTTGGCATGTAGTGAATGCACTGCCCTGGGTTACTCTTGATATTCAGAACTGAATGTACTATAAGTGTTACTGGATTCTTGCTTTATACCTTGAGTTCTATCACCTTTCACTCCTCCCTCTCCATTTAAGCTTCACAAATTCACACCTCAATGGGCATATTTCAGTTATGGGAGTAAGAAAGTTACATGTTATTCATTAGTCTTACCAATCTGGTATTATGAAGTAGTCCAGAAACAAAAGTGAAGTATTTATAGTCGTCTTACACTAACTTCCCATCTGTATGGCACCTTCATTTGTTCATTCTGTTCTGTGGCCTACATTCCCTTCTGATGTTTTACCCAGAGAGCACCTGCGTTTGTGAGTAAAATTTCTCATTTATCCAGAATCGCTTCTTTCACCTCAATCTCATTCAGAAAACAATTCCTTTACCCAAATAGCTAATGAATAGTAAAATAAATATTTTTAGTCTGTTTTTTAAAAAAATGAGATCCTGTTTCTTCTCTTCAGATGAATAAACATATATTATTAACATTAACTGCTGGAGACAGACAAAAAAAAGGCATCTAGGAATCACAGTTGAATTTATAACAGAGATAATTCATGCACATATGTAGTAGAAGATCTCAAAAAGGGAGTTACTACACTGTAACCAGTACTGCACAAGACAAATAACTTGAAACAAATTATTTTAATTTCCTCCTTAGTTTCTAAAAATATTAGATTAGTCTAAATGCTTATCTTCTATAAAACAAATAAGTCACCTTTAATAATAATTTATTGTCTATTAATATAATATTCTCTTCTTGAGGAAATTAATACCATCTCCATATTTTTGTTGGCATGGAATTATATTCACATTTATTTTAAAAATCATTCATTTATCTCAAATACATACCAAGAGACTACTTTATAGTCTATTTTCCATACATTGCCAGTTTATGAGGCATAGTTAGTCAGTAATGTAGAAAAATAGCCCATATATATATTTAGCACACCTGGAGTACCTGGAGACATTCTAGAAAAATATGTATACGTGTACAAAGTAACATCAGTGACTGGCAGAGACTGATTTTTGGATTAGTCGAAACACTTCAGTCAGACTGGAAAGTGATGGTCATGACAGAGATCATTTCCTAAAGTGAGAAACACCAAGGTTTCACAAGATGAATTATTTATTTTAGTGACAAACAAGGTCAATTAACAACGGTCCATATAAAAATGAAATTTTGAGGAAACTGGATATTATGGATATAGTTTTAAAATATATTTATTCTTCAAATATCTAAAAGCCTTCTAAGCATTTGCTTCTCTCTCACCCTCTGTCTACAGGAGCACCTATCCAGCTTCAGAAATTGAGTGCACAAACGAGAACATGCTTATTATATTCAATAAAATACAGAACTGAGATGCCAAAGGGGACAATACTCACAACGAACACGTTGGTCTGGGAACAATTGCTCCTGGTGTGATTTTTGGATTTTATTTTTATAAAGTAGTTTTACCCCACAGCTGAGAATGAACGAAACTACCTATTCTAAGAGGAAGGTTAGCAGTGCATACCAGTTGTGGTTACCATCAGCTACTCCCTATTGCTGGAAAAGCAAGCTCTCTATTTCCTCTTCCCAACAACACCCCTAACTTTTCTTCCTTATGTATGCCAGAGGCCATCATAGTCTTCATAATCTTTAGATCTAGAACAAAATCTAAATTTTCTATTCCTTAAAATTAAAAGCACATGGACTTAGAGACTCATTATTTTGTTTTCTTAATTCTTTTTTTTTAACTTGTAAGGATCTATAACTCTAATAAAGACATGTTAAAATATAGTAGAGATACTGAAAAGACAAAATGCTAACCAAAACCAAAACAATTCAACAAGAATACCTTTAACACCTGTCTGCTTTTGATGACTTTCACTCAAAACTGCAATCTTAACAAATGGCTATTTTACATTAATTTTTTTAACTTTTTTCCAAAATGCGAGATTCCACAAATTAATTTACATTAAGATAGACTTACTTATTTTTAACCTTATGTGTAAGAGTGCTTCCTGTGTATGTAAGTATGTGCATGGTGTGTGTGCCTGGTACCCAGGAAGGTAAGAAGAGGGCAGAAGATGCCCTGGAACTGCATATATGGCTGACTGTAAACCCTGTGTGGATCCTAGAAACAGAAGCTGTGTGGTCTGAAACAGTAGAAAGTGCCCTTAACTGCTGAGCCATTTCTCAATGCCCTGAATTTAAATTTTTGTAGTGTCTTATTCAATATTATTTCTAAGATATTATCTTTTTTTATTTAGAAATATCTGGAAGTGTCCTAACTAATATCAAAATAGAAATTTTGGTGACAAATGTGCATGTGTTAGATCAGGAAAATAATCTCAACTCTCGTGGGGGTCAGTTTGAAGCAAACACGGTCCACATAGTAAGTTCTAGACCAGCCTGGGCTACCAAATGAAACTCTTTGCAAAAGCAAAACAAAAAACAAAGCAAAATCAAAAGAAAAAAATCAATGGAAAAAAACCAAAACTATATAACATCCTCGCTGAAGTCCTTTACACAAATGTTTTTTTTTATTTTCAAATATCTCATTTTCATGATTTATAACCATATTCACACACACACATACCTCTGTAAGTTTGCCTCTTTATGAACAAGTTCTATTTAAGAAAACTTTCTTACTCCTCTTTTTCTTATCTTACTATATTTTTAATCTACAGATGCAGAATCTTTCCATTCCATGGGATCTCAGTTAACTGCCTGCTATGATTTTGTCATTGAAGCTAACTGAACAACTCACAGCTCTGAAAAGTAAATGGAGACCTTGGCTGTGTTTGAACTTTATTATTTTAGTTGAGATAAACCAGAAGTGACCAATTCTCAAGCTATGTAAGTAAGATTTTGCATTTACTTAGTAGGATTGAGTCTCACAATTTGCCACTGGGAATAATAATATAAATTGTCAGTTATACTTTTCCTTAATGTGATATCATGTTGATTTTATATTTTTAGAGACCTGGTAATAGAAAGGATTATTTTTTAAATTTCATAATTGTTCCTTAGCAAATATTTCTATTGTTTAAGAGTCAAAAGTAATGTAGTTTTCAGATCACTCTGCTACTTACTATACAAATGTACTTTTAAAAATGTGTTTTTGTTAGGTAAAAAATGCCAGCCTACCATGTCAGCCTTACAAGTTATTTTAAATGGTGCTTGTGCTTCAGTCGACTTAATCATTTGTGGAAAGCGACAGGTATTGTCAGACATGCTCAGGGTTGAATCCCCCTGTCTCCTTCCTCATGGGCAGATTTGTAACTCCTGAGGCACTGAGTGTGACAGCAACAGCTGTTTCTTTCTTCATTATTGTCATTTACTTAATGAAATAATAATAATAACATTCATTTGCAGTATCATGTCATGTAAAAGTTTTCACTCTGTAGTAAGCTCATAAAATACGTAATAAGGATTGAGTTTTGGCTACAATGAACTGTTCAGTAGGACATTGAGTTGTAGTGGGTCCCAGTCGTGATTTATATTGGATGAGTTTCTTGTGGTATGCTTTAAAAAGTGTCAAATTCTAACCTGTTCTTAGCTTCAACATCCATAGATGGGTAAAGAACACATGTTCATACTTCTAACCAGGTTATATGAATGCAAACTACTACCATACATTCCTACTACTTTCTTAAAGAAGTTTCCCTTACACAATTTAAACTATTTGTCAAAATAAAATGAACACAGTAGCAGTCTTTTGAGATGCTGAATGGGATGTTAAAGTAGATGGGAAACAGATAGTTAACACATGGAACCAAATGAAGTCGGTTGTCTAGATGGTAAGTAAAAGCATTTACTGCCCAGCCTGATGACTCTAGTTCAGTCACCAGGACCCACGCTGTGGAAAGAGAGAAGTGAAGCCTGGAAGCTGTCTTCCCACCTCACATTGACCCTGTGGCACACACAGGCAGCTGCATGTACACACCGAGGCAAGAACATACATACAAATACTATTTAAAGATAATTTTTAAAATTGTTTGAAAAACTCATGAAGTTATCTTCCCCAATTAATAAGCAGGGAAATCATAAAACTGAAGAATAAGTCAGATTTGGTAGTAAATGCCAGTAATCCCAGAATATGGGGAGATCCAGTCTGAGATGATGGACATTGTCATAAAAGTCCCATCCAGCAAATAAAACAATCAGAAAAAAAATCTAGAAATCTGTGGACACTTATGTGTTCTGTTCTATTCTATTGCATGAAGGATGATCACAGTTATATTCTCAAAACATGATAGACATCTATAGCAAAACACAGGAAAGATTTCATTTATTCATTTTTTGAAAAACTGAATTTATTTTTAATTGTGTGCCTATATGAGTGGACATGGTTGCAGGACAGATGTGCTCCAGTAAATGCAGGTGCTTGCAGAGTCAAGAAGAGCTGTTTTACAGGTAGTTGAGGAAATGTCTAACTTGCATCTGAGGACTAAACTGTAGTCCTCTGCAAGAGGACTGCGCATAGAGGCAGTGGGTACTCTTAATCACTAAACCGTTTTCAGCCACTTGTTTATCCATTTTGTAAAGGACTAACTCAAGTCAAATAGTTGATGCCCTTGAGATACATTATTAAACAAACTTAGGCATTTCTTCTCCTACCTTTGTTTCTGAATCTTAGTACAATGTGAGCCGAAGGATAAACAGGAGCTCTATGTCATGGGGCCTATCATGGATAATCAAGGGAATTGATTTTTTTTCAAGCAAGTGATAATTAATGAAGATAGTTTTTAAACCAAGGAGTGGAATAGTCAGATATTTTTCCTTGGTAAAATTAAATGTGTACCTATCTTGCAGGTAATGCACAGTCATTTATGTTTTGGATAAAAACATGAAATATTTTGCACAGTAGTTGTGAGGTGATTGAATTAAAGGCGCCCAACATAAAAGCTATATGGAAGCTATATATTCATGTTGAAACCTGAAGAAAAAGAGTGAAAAAAAGTGAATTGATTTGCATGACAAAGAGATATTAAGTGAACAATGGGATATAATAGCTAACAGAATTTGTTAAGTGTTAAGGAGTTACAGGAAAATGTATTAGAGGTGATAAAAGTTAGGGGATATGATGGATATTTCCTTATGTATGTTATTGTTCTACTGTTGCAGACAAAATAAGTTCTAGGCAACAATTCCAACAAGCAGATAATGACAGACGCTTTTTACTTCTCAATTGTTAAAAAAAAGTACGAAAATATTCTTTTTGCATTCTGTGTCTAATTTTACTATTCAGCTTCTACTTTAAATCATACTGATCAAACTTGCATAATTCAAATCTATTGAGAGCATTTTCTGGGCTACTGTATGACCCAATGGTAGACTACTTGACTAGCATGCACAACATGCAAGAATCAATGTCCAAACATAAAAGAGAAAAAATGAATATTGATTGAAAAAGAAAAAGTAAAAAGCAAACATCATCAATATGACTAATGATTTTCAAGTTGTTAATTCAGTGTTCAATAGAAGTGTTACTTGACCAAACAACATCTGAAGTATTAGTTAATACACTATTAGTTTATGTTCCCTGGCTCATATTGGGGCTCTATCCCAATAAATTTATCATAAATTGAAAATTTCTTAAATAAAAAATGCATTTGATACTCCAGGCCTATCAAATATCTTGGCGTCACCAATACAGAAGACCGTACAACATAGCCGTGTACACTTATGCCTCCTTGATTGATTAGGAGCCATGACCCTTTGTTACTTCTCAACTTTGCCAAAGGGCTTCCATACTTTAGAAAGATAAAAATTCAAAATTTGAAGTAAGATTTGAATTGACTGCACATACTCCCGAGCCATCCTAAGATGAGAAAATACATAAACATACACAGTCTGAGGATTGTTGTGTTATGTTGCACCCGGCCTCCTGGATTCATGCTCTTAGCACTGTCCTTTCACCGTGATCATTCCTTCTCTTCTCATTTATGTTGTTTTCTTTTTCTTTTTTCCTAATACTGATGCTATTAAAGGTTATGTGCTTGGTACTTTTCTCAATTCATATGCAAATTATGATAACTAATATTCAAGGGCCTACATGCCTCCTTATGTTATTATTCTCAGCAAATATATCCAAATGCAGAAAAAAAAAAGAAAAATCGTGATCTTCATTCAAACACATAGTCAAACTTCTTCCCCTTCTTCCCATGCATGTCCAGTGTTCATTCTGGAGTCAACATATCCAAATAATACATCTTACTGTGATCATTCCCCTAACTACCACTACCACAGCCACCTGTTTCAATGCACCTTGCCTCTAACAAAAGTCAACAAACTTCCCAATTTCCCAAACCAATAACTAATTCTTGAGTCCTTTTTTGCTTTCAATATTCATTATCTAAGCTATCAGTCAATCTTGTGAATCCTACTTTCACAATACTTTTAGTATCCTGTTATTTCTCATAACTTTTACCTGCTTTATTTTTTCAGAAAGTTCATTAAATTTCACCTATGTTGTTGCAATGTGTGCATCCCAAATGAAATCTTTTCTTTCAGTCTTTGGCTATAAAATCCCATCACAAACAAAATGTAATGCTACCCCCTAAAGTGCAATATTTTAGAGTATGCTAGCCATGCAACTCCCTTGATCAAACCTTTCAATAGCTTTTCAGTTCCCTCAAAGACAAAGAATTTGCAGATCAAATGACTTTTCACAGATTGTAGTAGCTCCAGTCCCTTACGGCCTTTCTCCCTATCTCAGCTCCAGAAGTACTTAGATATTTGTTTTTATCTGAAATGATATACACAATTATTTTAGAGGAGTAGAGCTCTGATTGACACCTCTTCTCAGAAACCTTTCTCCTCATCCATGCAATCCTAACTTTACTAATGACCTTGCTCAAATTTTATTTTCCCAATAAAGTTCATTGAGCAACTGTACCAAAACTCATCTGAATCAAAACATGAGGCAAAGAAGGAAACCAGAAATAAGTAGCCAGAGAAACACCAGCAAGAGCATACCCAGATGTTATGAAGGAAACATCAGGTCAGTTAAAGTAAAAAATGAATTAATCCAATTTAGCAAAAATAAACAACTTATTTTTGTTCTTAGAGCAAACTC
This sequence comes from Peromyscus eremicus, assembly GCF_949786415.1. NCBI lineage: Eukaryota > Metazoa > Chordata > Mammalia > Rodentia > Cricetidae > Peromyscus > Peromyscus eremicus. The sequence continues at coordinate 85,276,390 of NC_081421.1, forward strand.
TTGATCTCTGTTGGTAAATGAGAAAGCCATACTATATAGAACTTCTGTCTTTATGTCACATTTTCATGCAATTCAAAAAGCCCAAATTTTAATGACCATAATGTCCTCACTCACTTTGACCCACAGTCCATATTTTTAAATTGAGAATTTCATATCCCTGGCTCTCCCTCTCCTAGCAGCCATCAATTTTTTTTGTTTTGTTTTGTTTGTTTGTTTGTTTGTTTTTCAAGACAGGGTTTCTCTGTATAGCTTTGTGCCTTTCCTAGATCTCGCTCTGTAGACCAGGCTGTCTTCGAACTCACAGAGATCCTCCAGCCTCTGCCTCCCGAGTGCTGGGATTAAAGGTGTGTGCCACCACTGCCCGGCACAGCCATCAGTTTTTAATAGCTCCAGAGCTAGTAGGACTTAATGAACATCCCTCCATCCATGTTTTGATTGTTGTGATTGGATCATGTTGTCCATAGTGACAAGCAGTGAGTCTCTGTGTTAATCACTATCTACAGCAAACCAAAGCCTCTCCAATAAGACCTGAGAGATGCCTTAATCTATGGGTATAATGACAAATCTTTAGGAGTCAGCCTAATACTACAGCTGCTTTAATACTACAGTTATTTTTTGCATAATAATGTAGTAGATTCTTCCCTAGGGCATATGCCCCACCTGGATGTATGTTCTTAGTTCCATTAACAGTATTGGATATGTCTTCTACCTTGTGGAGCAGGCTTTAAATACAGTCCAAAAATTGTTGATTTCTCCCCTAACATTTAATCTACTATTGATCCGATGGATCTGTCTTTCCAGGACTATCCTTAGTGTAGCTGGTAGAGTTCAAAGCTGGTTGAGATTGGTGACCACTTTCCTCATCCAAATCATGCATAATACCTTCCATCACTATGAAAACTAAATAGAAAGGATGATGCTCCCAGATCACTCCAAGCTTCATCTTTCCTTGTTCAATGACTTGAATCTTTAGTTATAGTATTTTACCATAAAGTTCAGGAAAGCAACAAAGATTATAGTAATTGCCTGTAATGTCTGGAAGTGTCTGTGCAGCCATACTGACCAACAACTCTAGAAAAGGTAATTCATACCTGGGACTGGGCTTTTATTGGATAGCCTACGGTAACTGTGAAAGGCATTTTCCCACACCTAACCAAACCCCATTATAGAGTAACTCCACTTAAATTCTTTGTGGATATGAATACACACACACACACACACACACACACACACACACACACACATATATACACATATGTATATGATGGCATTTGGAAGCTTCTACAGTAGTGGCTTCCATGTAGCTTTTGAAGTGTTCTTTGCTGTTATTTATACCTCTCCCATACTCTGTTTCTTTTCAAGGATGGAAAATAGAATCAATTTCGCATACTCATAAAATGGTCATTGAACTGCCTGGTTAATAGTTGGTCAAGATTTTCCAGAAACTTAATATGAAGACAACTACTCTGCCAAGATAATTAGTGTTCTGATTTTATAAGAGAAAAACAAAAACCTTGAGCACAATAAGGTAAAACTTTAAAAATTAAAGAAGTGTGCTATCCTTTGTAAACTATCCTTTGAATTTATAGCTTTTTAAAGTGAAAATAAGAGTTTTTAAGACCATTTTAATATTAAAATATAGTACATTTTGACCAAATACTTTCCCCTCCCTACAACTCTTCCCTAATCCTCCCACCTCCCTATCTACCCAACTTCATGTTCTTTCTCTTTCTCTCAAAATAAAAATAAAATGAAAGTCAAAACAACCAATGAACAAAAACCAACTCTACAATAATACCAAATATTTTAAAGCTCCATTAAGAGGACATTATAGATTGATACGCCAAGAAAATACTATTTTCTGTGTTCAGAGGTAATAGTTTTAAGTCATTCTTTTACATAATCATTATTATGTTACTAATGAGTAGTAATTACTTTAATGTCAATGCCAGTAACCAGCATGGCTTTCTTACATCTAAACTGTGCAAAGTGTTTACATTCTTAATATTACTGAAGCTCCCCTTTATTTGTTAATCTTGAAAACTTAATTTTTCCTACTTTATGGGGTAGTGAATATATCAAATAAAAGCTGTTTCCTCAAAGTAAAGAATAATTTATAATTCTTTAATATATTTAATTTACTAAGATCAGCCATAAGATTTAAGTTTAGAAGGCTTGGATTATATGGTGGGAATTACATCATGCCATCAGAAATCCACTCATTCAAATTTTTATAGATCAATAAAGTTACTTTAATAAAATTGATAGTATTCAACTGTTCAGTAACTACTGAACATAACAAAAATGAAACAGACCATATAAAACACTTTTAAGGAAATATAACCACCTGAGTACATGTTAACTACTTTCAAGTTAAGGGCCATCTGGCTGTGACAGCTGTTGACCTTGATTGTCAGAGTCCATTTGCATGAGCATGATTACTAGGTGGGGGTGAAGAATAATTTTGCTTCACTACATGAGGATCACGCTTTGGGAAAGATTTACAAATCATGTGTTTTTCTTCACTTAAAGCTCATAATTTTTTTCTACATTTTAATAATTTTTGTTGGGTGTAGAGATCCATCCTATTACTTAGGTTATATATTGGGTTAAAAATCCACTTCAGCCTGCCAAAGTGAATTGACATGCAGCCATTAAAGATTTTATCCATAAACCTCTAGAGGGGCTAAGGAGAGGGCTGGTGGGTAAAATACTTCTATGAAAGCACAAGGATATGAGTGTGGATCTTCAACACTCACACAAAAGTTGAAGCATGATGATGTATATCTGTCACACAAGTTCTGATGGGTCTTAGGTGGAGCTCACTTGTAAATCCAGACACAATAATAAATTTTGGTTCAGTAAGAGACTCTGTTTCAAAAGAAAAGTATAGAATCATTTGAGGTCATTCCAACGTTAACTTCTAGCCTCCTCACAGACTTACGCCAGTGACTCTATACACATATGAGCACATACACAAACATACTCTAATAAATCGCTGTGTAGATTCTATATGAAAGAATAGGTGTATTTGCAGAAGTGAATGAGACCCTCTCATGTCCTTCTGAAAGGAATAGGGTCAAAACTACGACAGCATGAAACATGTAGTAAACAAAACTATAAGCTCAGTCAGTATTTATCACAATATGGATCAAGATTTGCTTATAGACAATACTTTGACAACTTTATAATTATGAAAGTGTGCTATGACCATCACATGAATTAAAAGTTCAAGTAAAGGAAAAACAACATATAAGGGAAAAAACACATGAAAAATAACAAAAAAACCACTTTAATATGAAGAGATCAATTCCTGTCACCAGAAAAATATGACCAAACGCTGCCAGAAGATGTTTGGCTAGGAAAGGAGGATAGAAGAGAGAAAGAGAGAGAGAAGAAGAAGAAGAAGAAGAAGAAGAAGAAGAAGAAGAAGAAGAAGAAGAAGAAGAAGAAAAAGAAGAAGAAGCCGGGCAGTGGTGGCGCACGCCTTTAATCCCAGCACTCGGGAGGCAGAGCCAGGCGGATCTCTGTGAGTTCGAGGCCAGCCTGGACTACCAAGTGAGTTCCAGGAAAGGCGCAAAGCTACACAGAGAAACCCTGCCTCGAAAAACAAAAAAAAAAAAAAAACAAAAAACAAAAAAAAAAAAAAGAAGAAGAAGAAGAAGAAGAGAGAGAGAGAGATAACAAATGCCAAAATGAAGCTCAGTGGCTATGAGATTTCTTGGCATGTCTAAGACCCTGGGTTTACTCTCTGGCAAAAAAAAGAATAAAATGAAAATAATTCTACTAGTAAATTATTCACTAGAGGAATCAAGCAATGACTTTTACAATAGATAACCGATAAGAAAAATGTACGACAGCTACAGAAAATGAAGAAAGGGAAAATACCAAAGTTAAGAAACAGTTTACATTAAGATTTTTAAAATGGTTTAACATCACCAGAGAGAAAGAGGCAGGGAAGAACTGATTTTGTTTGGTTGTCAGATTGTTTGTTTTGTTTGAGAAAGGGTCTGACGCTAGAGTCCAAGCTGCCCTCAGTCTCTCTTCTGCTTCTCAAATATGAATACAGACATGTGCCACTACATCAAGCTAAATTCTGGAATGATACACTTTTCTGAAAATGCTGCATAGCTAAAGCTGAGTGAAATAAAATGATGGAAAATTAGAAGAAGGAGATATATTAGAATCATAATGAGAGGGAAACTACGTACATTTAAAGCTCAGAAATATGCACAGAAGAGTAAATATTTGAAGGGATAATAACAGGGTATTTTTTTAAATGTAGCTCTTTATTATGCTTATAAAATAAATACTTAAAAGTCTCTGCATCATCAATTGTTCATAGGTAATATTCTTTCAAAACACATGTAAAATTATGACTAGTAGAGTAAATGCCACTGGAAACAGGTTGGAGAAAAAATAATCATTCAAAGTAATCATTTGTCTATATTACTGTGTCATATTCTAAAATCACTCAACCTCACACCAAAATTTCTATTATAGATCTCTTTTGATGACCACTGCTCATAAATCATTGCTATCATATATACGGATTATTGTTAAAACTTTAAATTCATCCTGTTGCAGTCTTTGTCTACCACAATTTACAGTAGTCAAGATTATATTTTTCATGTAAATATATTCATCATAGCTGATTCAATATTATGATTGTAACTTGATTGTCAACTTGATGGGATTTAGGACCACCATGGAAATAAATTTTTGAAGCCTGCTGATGGGATTCAGAAACAGAGCTGTGCCTTTCAAGTAGAACTAATAAAATAAATCTACTCTTATAATAGAAAAGGTCCACAGAGCAGAAGAAACTCAGAAAATATCACAAACATTTTATTAATAAAGGAATAATATGTTTAAAGATAGACAGCTGACTTCCTAATACAACAGGAAATGAATAGGGATTATCTTAATGGGTATTTCTTAAAGTAACTTGATTACTACAAGAAAGTGGAAAAGCAGTGTATTTTCTTCATGCTTCACACGCTTAATGACTAAGACACCTATAATTAAAAGAAGTATAACAGGGCAAAGATACAAAGTGCTTTTTAAATAAAATTATAAGTGATAAAGGACCCTCAAGGGAAAGACTCAAAGGCACGAGAAGTCTTGGATATTTTTGTACACTGTTTCCTGAAGTGGGTGTCAGAATTAGATATGAGCAATGGATGGCTGTGCAAAGGGCTATGACCTGCCCAGAAAAACTTTTTTAGATTTTCAAAAACCCACCTCTTCACAATCATAGACATTTCAATCAGTCAGTCAGCATTATATCTCTAATGCAGTTGAGTTCTGTTTGTTTGTTTTTGCTTTTGTTCTTCTTTATCAGAAGTTCCACTCATACTACCAACAATAAACTCTATAGGGGATATCAGATTGCTCTCCTATAACTCATTTCATTATTACACTGGGTTTTTTTTGGAGGTTTTATGGTATCTTAATTGTGTATGCTTACATACACAATTGGCCTTTGTGATGAATTCAACATTTCATCATTTTTCCTAACAGGAGGTTAAAACCTAGGATAAAAAGCTACTTCTTTAGTTACTGCTTAGTTTTAGTGATACTAAGACTTCTCATTAGTTTACAAAATAGTCTTGTTCTTCAATGCATCCCTGAGTTTTTGAGAGATATATTTCACCTAAATAATCCACAACAGAAAAATAATACTTGATCTTTTTGGTTTGTTTTTGGAAACAGGGTTTCTTTGTGTACTTCTGGATGGCCCCAAGACTGAGTTCCCACTCTCTAACCTCCTTTAGTTGTTGGTATCATGAGCCTGTACCTCTACAGCTTGCTTTAGTAGTGAGTAGTTGCCACACCAACTCCAGTGTAGTCTGTGTGACATGAACAATTATGTCAATAATAGCGGACAGGAGATACGTGTCCCACGGGACTAAGCTCCCTGGAGGTCCCTGGCAGAGTGCCCCAGTTATGCCTCCTTCTTGAAGGAGACGTGCTTGATGGATCATGAGCTCCTTGGGCTATGGGTTCTGTATAACTGCTTTTCTGATAATGTTCTAATTAATCTATAAAACATAGCCCAATCTAATGAATGCTTGGGTTGTGAACTATTAAGGAAAGGGGAAGCTGGACATGGACCTTATTTAGATATAGCAGAATGAGCTATTCTTTAAAGACCCCAAGATGCTAGATAATAGAAAGTATAATAGTTCAGGCACTTCTGGGGAATGAACACTCACCCACTAGGAATCCTTTAGGAATCCCAACTAAAGTGATTTATGGCAAAAAACGTTATCTCATAGAAGGCAGATGGTGGGCCCCTCTGTTGAGGAAGTTCAGCATGGAAAACTTAAGGACTACAACAGAACCCCTTCCCCTTACAGGTATAAAAGTACAGGAGTCCATATTCCAGCAGGTAAAAAGTTTTTATATTAAAACAGTTATGTGATAAAAAAAACTGAAGAAAGACTTAGGGAGAATCTGCAGCATTCAAACTGGCTAAGTGGGTCATGAGAACCAGAAAAGTAAAAATACATAATAAACTAGAGAGCGGCTGAGATAAAGATGAAGGACACAGTTGCAACTGCAAAGAAGCCTTCACAAGTCTAGGGACCATACTAAGTTTAAAAAACACAGACTGCTCTTTGGGTCATAAAGTTCTTATGGGTAAAGGGATATGTCTAGCACTGATTAATAATTGTGCTTGCTGTTTTTTAAAGATGATGTAATTAAATTATTGCCAAGCTCTTGTTGCTCCTTGTATGACTTGATAGTTTTCTGTATATGAACTACTGATTTGCAGAAGTAAAATTGCAACAGATTCAAACCACTTCTGAGTACGTTGTCTGTCTGTCATTCGCCGAATCCTTGCCTTCCTGACTACCCAAGCTCTGATCCCCCTACGGTTGTGGTACCCCCCGATGGGCCAGTCTGTGGCAAGTAGCAGTCATTAGTAATTAGAAAGTGACATCAATACCACATTCTCTTGATTATTCTGTTAGGTGCACATCTATATAAACTTGTGAAGTCATGAGTATCTATTTCTGCTTAACAAAGAAGACAGAGAGAATCTATCTACATGCTAATGAAAGTGTCAGAGGCAGTAGAGGAGAAACACAACTGTGCAATCTGAGCATTTCTTTGTAGAGATCTCTACTCAGAGTAGCCAGAAATTGGCACTAAACCAGAATCTCCAGGGTAGATCAGCATGGAAGCAAAGTAGGAATTTCTTCAGAAATTATTTAGCCATTCATGTAAAATAAGACATTAAGGACAAGAAAGTTGCTTAATAAAAGGCCATTGTAACCAGAAGACATGGATTCAGGCTTTGTAAGAGTCAAAGTTGTCCTTGACTGTCTAGGGATAACCATACCTAAAAATGTAATGGATTCTGAAGTTGTATTGTGCAAACAGTTTCCGAGAAAGTCCCCCCATCCCCTCCTTAGTCCTTTATTATAGGATAGTTTCTGAAGATCTTTGGACAAGACTATCTGATAAGATAAAAACCTATTTTTCCTGGGTGTAATAAAGTACATGTGTAATCTTATTAATTGAAAGGCAAAGACAAGACAAATCATGAGTTTAAGGCTATCCTTGGCTAAATATCTAGTATAAGGCCAGCTTGACTCCTTTGATTCCCTGACTTAAATAAACAACAATAACAAAATAACAATATAATTTGAAAGAGTCATATATTCTTCTTATATGATTTCCTGAGGAAATTAATAACTATTTTGACCATAAAATTTTATGATCTCACAGATGTTTTGTGATCTGTAAGATCTCATCAATAAATTTCATGAGAATGCTGAGGCAGGAACTCTGAAAAGGCGTTCTAATACTAGAAACTACAGGATACACATTATCTGAAAAGAATAATCACAGAGCATAAAATAAATATGTATGTTAACTGAGGATAATGAATACATATAGTAACTGAGGAATTACTATAGGAATTACATTTAGGTGTAAATATGGCCTGAGTCAAAGAAGAGGGCTAGTAACTGCATTATAAAGAGAGGGATGGAATAAAACGGCCAAACAAATGTCTAGATTAAACCTGTACAACTTGTTGTTTCAAAAAAAAAGAAAGAAAAAAAAAAACAGAAATATGCAGCACAAATTCTTTCTGAACTGTAAACTTAACTGAAAGTTTATACCAAATTAGAAGCATTTATGCAAACAAAAGGACCAAATTTCAATAATAGGATTGAATTTAACATCATTTTAAGTTGCCTTAGTATTTCCATTTCACCTTTGAGAGATAGCAACATTGACAAAATACAAAATATAGCTTATAGTCTTACTTTATTTTTTCCCTTTGGTTTTTCAAGACAAGGCATCTCTGTTTAACAGCCCTGGCTGTCCTGGAACTCACTCTATTGATTAGGCTGCCCTTAAACTCAGAGAGATCCAACTGCCTTTGTCTCCTGAGTTTTAAGATTAAAGAGGTGCGCCACCACCACCCAGCCATAAAATGTGTAGCCCAGGCTAGCCTCGAACTTGTGATCCTCCTGCCTCTTCCTTCAGCAAATTCTACTGGTGTGTGCCACCACAACCAGCATTCTTTCTGTTAAGGGGAGAAAAAGGGCCTCATTGCCAAATATATTTTTTTTTCTTTTTTAACCTATTTGGTAATTTCCTTTAAAATCTTGGTTTTACTAGACTTGCAACAGGAACTGAGTGTCTGCATCCAAGAAACATTTATAAAAATTTTCAATGAGAAAATGTGTTAATCCCGTACTTTCCTGTGAAGGGCAGCATTAAGAAAGACTAGGCAACAAGTTTAAAAGCAAGCTAAAAGAGAGGTATCCATAGGGGGACCAAGACATTCCACTATGTTTTCTGGAATACATAAAGATATGCAAATGGTTCACCTTGGACATATTTAGGAAATTTTGTAAGGAAGCTCTTATTTATCACCATTTTTCAAACTTCAAATTCTACAAGAAGAAAGTAAAAATTAAGACATACTTTAAAGGGCTTTGATTAATACTAAAGGCACAGTTCAACTAATCATGAAGGATTCCTTTAATAATGACTAAAAATTGTATCTAAAGAATCATTGGGAAATTAGCTATTCAGTATTATCTAAGCTATCTTTTAGCTTAACTAACTAAGACATGTTATATTCTCTTTGGCCAATTATTTACCACCATAATTGGCAGTAGGATATGGGAAAATGGAGATGATAAATGAGATGGACTAAAGTCTCATGCAATAGCCTGCTTTATTCAGAGCATCAGACAATTTTTATTCTGAGGGCTAAGAAGGGTCACATGAGTAAAGTGCGCACTCATGAGAGAAAGCTTCATATTGTCATTAGCTTTAAGTGGAAAAAGTTGTTTTTTTTTAATAAAGATTATAAACAAATAAAAATAGCCAATTTAATGAATAATCTGAAGTAATCTCACTTCTATTCACTACACCTGGCAGGCGCATATAATCGCATTCTGAGAACAACTCTATGTTTCTGAAGCAACTGAGGTCACAAGACTCCTGTTTCTTCATAGTTTTCTCACAAGCACTTGGAATTCTCCTCACTAGACTCCATTCTTGGAACATATTCTGACATCTCCCCACTTTTTATTTTTTAATAGCATGATATTCAAAGTGGTTTTGATTTGATGTTATTGATAGATTCTAATTGTCATTTGATGGATGAGTATCCCATAAGCAAGCAAATTATAGCATAATGGATAATATCAGAGCAGTGAAAGTGTTTGTCTTATATTCTGCCACTAAGAACAGGGATACAAACTATATCTATTGCTATTGGTTATACTATTAGAGAAAAATCTAAAGGTATCTTGAAAAGAGACATATATGGCTAATAGTTCTGGTCTCTTGCTAAAATGTAAGCCCATATTTGCACTTTAATAGGAAGACAAATGTTGTGATCTCCTATGAAAGTGGGATTTGAGTCAAATCTCAAAGAAAAATTAAAATAAAGTCCTTTTTTCAGAGGAATGAATGGGTCTATTATGGTCCTGAGTTCCTGTGATAAATACAAAGGCATTAGTAAAGATAAAAGGAGCTGCATCCATCCAATCTACAAGTTGAAGCAGAGGAGGATGAAAAATATAGGACCAATACATGTACTCTGAGGCATTCACTGCACAGGTCAAAGCAGCTAGTATCTCCAGAAAAAATATCATCAGGTGATATTTTGATCTGTGTGTGTTTTATAGAACAAATTCTCAGTTGATAAATATGACTTGGCCCTAGATGAGCAAGCTAGACTTCTGATGTTATGGTCTGTCTCTCCTTTCGCCATTTAGCTGGAAGTCTGCTGTCTTTCTAATTATTTCTGTTGTCCCTTTGCACTCTACTGTCATTCTTGATGGCCCAGGGCTGGAAGAGCAAAAGAAGAATCCATAATGTTTCAATAGATTCATGTGCAATGACAGATGCATACCCATTCTCAATTTTCTTCTGAGAAGTACAAATAGGGTAAGTTAATGCATGCTTCTTTCTTTCTGCAGTAAAACCAGGGAAGTTGGAGTATGCACAAACATGAGCACATGTGTGCTGGAGACAATCCTACAACATAAGCAGAATCTGAAACAATATTTACGAATTTATGAATTAATCATAATAGGTTAATCTAAAAAGCCAGTTGCCAATTGTAGAGCTGAGGAAAAAGAAATATTAATAGATCGATGAATGTGCAGAACATAAATTCCTGCCTATAACCTTATATGAATCATCAATAAAATAAATATCTGTCTGTGGAATGGGAGAATGATGGGCAATTTTTATAATCACAAGTTCAGTTTGTATGACAAAACCCCATATCTTGCCAAATGGATAATGATTTCCTATCCTTCCATAGTAATCTACAAATGAAATTTTAACAATACTGAGTTCTGAAATGCTCTTTAAAAACCAATTATTAGTTAAGGGTAATATAATACAACAGTGATAAATGTATATAATCTTTGTCATTGGGCCCTCTTCTGATTTGCTAATTGAGCAAGAAAAGTAGAATAAACAGATGGTATATAACTCCATTCCAAAGCTTTATCCTCTTGAACTATAATACCTGTAGGAACAAGAACTGTCTACACAGATTTTGGCTGTGTTTTCTTAATTATTTGTACTGATAATGGAATTTAGTAAGAGGAAATTCTCTTTAATGTAAGTGGCAAAGAAGTCAGACGTGGAAAAGGAAAATTTAAGTTGCTCCAGGAAGTAAATAACCCATTCTAAGTTAGTCAGTTGTCTACTGCAGAGGACATTGAAGGGGAACTTCAGTGATAAGAAGAAACCATGTAGCTGGCAAGGGAGTTAAACATGCAGTTTTGTTTGGAGTAATTCTCTGGTTGCCTTTTATTCCACACTCACAGAAGTTCAGTCCTTTCTCAGAGGAAGACATAGAGTTAAAAGATAGACTTCCCAATATCTCTACCTCAGGTTGTCAGACTTGCAGAGCAATGGCTTGTTGACAGAGAAAGCAGCCTAAGCAATATTAAAGTCACCAATATATTCTTATAAAATATTATTTTAAAATTTATATTTTAAAAAATATAAAATATTCATTTTATTAAAGAAACTGCACAGAACAAATGACTCTGAATAGTAAAGGTTGCATGATTAAAAACTCACAGTGAACTTTACAGAAAACTGCTACCCATAGAATAACATCCAAAGCACCTGTACTCCCATTAGCAACAGCAATAGAAGCTAGAGGCACATTTGTTGGAGGAGACTGGCAAGTAGGTTTTATCATCATGACAACCGCTCCAATAAGACTTAAATATCTTTTAGGCTTTGTGGATATATTGACTGGGTTATTACAGGACTTAAAAGGAAACTATTCCAAGTTCAGCAAGGACCATCCTCAGTGACAATGTATCTGCTTTTATTTCAAATAGAGTATGAAATTTTCTCGATTCTGAGAATACAGTGACAGTTATATGAAACAGAAAGAGCAAAACGTTCATTGTACTCTGTAAGATGAATTACTAAATGGTCATATTAATAAAAAACCCAGAGCCAGATATTGAGGTAAAAACTGAGAGATCAGAAAAGCAGAATGAAGCCAGCTACATTCTTACCACTTGGAAATCCTCAGCCAAAGAGCCATTTCCTATATACCCACACCTGTGTGCCTTTCTGTTCTGCATCTCACTTCTTCTCTTCGCACAGTTACAGCTCTTTGGGTCTGTCTGTACAGACCTCCAGACCTTTATGGTTAGTGCTGGGAATAAAGGCATGTGTCACCATGCCTGACTCTGCTCCCCAGTGTGGCCTTGAACTCAATCTGGTTCTCTGCCTCCTGAATGCTAGGATTAAAGGCATGTGCTACCATTGGCTGGCTTCTATGTTTAATATAGTGGCTGGCTTTTTCCTCTAATCCTCAAATAAGCTTTATTAGGGTACGCAATATATTGGGGGACACAATATATCATCACAGTACTTTAAAATTTCTCTGGCCAAATTATGACAATCTGTTCTCAAGAATTGGCTAAAGTATTTTCTTTTTGCTCCCACTCATCAGAACCACTGTAAAGGGAAATATAGGATTTGCCTTTTTTAATCTCATGGAAGATTCTTTCTGAGAGGAACTGTATTCTGGACTCTTTACAATACTCATAATCAAACTAAATTGATAAGTTTGTAAATCTAAAGCTTCCTTTTCTAGCTGGAGAAATGATATGGTTTCACCACTGTGAGGCAGGACACTGGGTATAGTCTAAATTCTAGAAGTGAGGATTTCCTCAAAAGCAACTGGGCTCAATGTATACTGGACCTTATTTGAATTTAACAATTCATTCTTCCCTTAAGTTACAGGTATAATTCCCATGGTTTCTCACTAACATCATAAAGACAGCAGAAGAGCCAAAGTACTCAAGTTATCTAGAAGGCACTTATTCCAATAAATCTGGACTGAGAATTAAAACAAGGCAAGAAAAAAACACATAAATATAGCTCAGTTTATTTCCATGTTTTCCTCTTTGGTTTATTTATTCATTTTATCTTTTCTTTTTCTTTTTTATAGTGCCAGTAATTGGCCTGTTTATTTTAAACATGAAACTTGTTAATCTGTGTGTTCCTACCTCATTATCCCCTACATTTAGTCTAGGCTGGTTTTGAATTCATGATCTTTTTGTATCAGCCTCCCACATTCTGGGATTGTAGGCATGTACTACTGTGTCTATCTTTTTTATTACTGCATGATTACTCATACACAACCACATTATAGTATATGTGTGGAGATAAATGAGATAGTTCATAGCTTGGTTTAAATTTAAAAGCCCTTTAACACATACATGCACTCTAACATATATTAATACCTACCATGCTGTAATTTTTTAAAATTCTTCTCTCATACAATACATCCCAATCAGTTTCCCCTCCATGCACTACTCTCAGTTCCCTCCCTTACACACCTCTCTTCTCCCCAAGATAAAATCCTCTTCCTCCATTTCTCTTCAGAAAAAAGCAGGCCTATCAAGCATATTAAAGGAAAACAGCATAACAAGTGACAATAAGACTAAGTCCAAACCAAATCCAGTAGGCAAGCCAATCCAGTAGGAGGAAAAGGGTCTCAAGTGCAGGCAAGCAACTTCCAGTGGTAGGACTGGGACATCAACCTTTGACTATTAACTATCCATCCTGCAAGATGTACTGGGGTAGTGGAGACATAGAACTTGTAAGAGTGGCCAACCAATAACTGGTCTACTTTGAGCCCAAACCACGATACTGCCTGGATAACCGGGACCTGGATGCTGGACAGCACAGAGTCCTATAATAGAAAAAAAATCAATAAAATAATTACTAATGATATTCTGCTATACTCATATATTTAGATCTGTGCCTAGCCCAATTGTTATCAGAGAGGCTTTTTCTAGCAGTTGACTGTGATAGCTGCAGAGACACATAGACCAATATTAGGCAGAAAGAGAGCCCAAATTGGAGGTTTCTGTTAGGCGCCTCCCCTTAGAGCTCAGGGAACCCTGTGGAAAATGGGGCAGAAGAATTGTAGGAGCCAGAGGGGTCAAGGACAGCAGCAGAGTACAACCCATGGAATCAACTAAGCAGGGGTTACCAGGCCCCTGAAAAAAAGTAACAACTGAAAAAGGAATAGTAAGTGTAATATAATTAACTAATGGAATAAAAAGAAGAAAATAAAAAATAAAAAGGGATACATATGTATCCCAATCACTCTGGAAAAAGCATCTGGAAAAACCTAATATTTTATGATTAGAAAAAACCTAAAATCTCTATAATCTGGAGTGAGTGGGGTGTGCGCACGACTGAAATGCACTAGGCTTATTTAGCTCAGGCAGAACTGGAGAAAGAAAAATTCTCAGCTTCTTTCTGCCTTGCCTGCAGCAGTGTTAAAATTTATAGAAAAGATTAAACAAATTCTAAGAAACATGCATATGTAGCTTTAGCTGTGTGATAAGTTATCAGTACCACAAAGTTAACGTTTTCTTGGGAAGTAGTTGTTCCTCCATCTGTTAGGGATTTATGCTACTCTCACACAACGTGGAAAATCCAAGTGAATTTTAAATTGTTTTTTCCTGTTTTATACGTTTTAATTGAAATATTATTACATAATTTTCCTTTTCCCTTTCCTCTCCCCAGCCTCTCCCCAGCTCCATCCTTCCATCTCCTTTTATGTTTCTCCATCACTCACAAATTGACAAATTGACAGATTCTTCTTCTACAATTACTAATGTTATATATGTGTTGGTGTGTGTGTGTGTGTGTGTGTGTGTGTGTGTGTGTGTGTGTGTACACAAATATATAAATACAGCCTGCTGAATCATTTGGCTAAAATTTTGGTGTTTGTGTGTATTGGGTTTTAGAGATGTCTACTTTGCATTGGACAGCCAAATAGGGGCTCTTTAGTAGACACTAATCTCCCTCTCATAGTAGTCATTAGTTGTCTGTGTTTCCTTGTACAGGGGTTTGACCCCTTGCCATTTCTCCCCTGAAGCATTAGCATATCTCTTGATGCCTGTTTTAGAGCAGGTTCCCTGGTATTCTGGCTCTTACATTCCTTCCACCAGCTCTTCTGCAATGATGAGGAAGCTGTGATGGGAATGCATCAGTTGTGGCTGAGCTTCCCATGATCTGCTGATCTCTGCATTGTGTTCAGTTGTAGATTGATGTGATGGTCTCTTTTGTAAAGGAAACTTCCTTGATGAGGAGGGTAGCTACACTTATCTGTGGCTGTGAGAACATGATTTAGAAAGTAATTAGGAATTATGCTTGTCTAATGCAGTGGCAGCAGTGAATTCTCCAATAAGACCCATGCTTCCAGGAGTTTGACCAGGTTTCTCATAACTGCTTCTCTCACTTTGCAGCTCACCATAGTACTTTTTGCTGTCAGGGAATCTAGAACACAGAAAGGAGGCTTTCATATTAGATGCAAGTGAAATAATCTGTGTCCTAAGGTTTCAGTCTTCAACAACAGAGGCTTCCCTTCAACTTCTGAGAAGTAAACAATAGTAACAGCCATAATCTACCTTATTTTGAGAGTCATTTGTACTAACAAATCAGCTCTCCTAAAGAATTTTTTCTCATGCCTGGTGATACTAGAGGGATTGTCATTTCAGATTTCAAGATGTATGATAGAGATATAGTAATAAAATATATTGACACTGACACACACACAAAAAAAGACATGCATGTAGGCCAACTGAACAAAACAGAAGTCATATACATGAATACCTAAAACTACAGACATCTGATATTTGAGAAAGAAACAAAAAGGTACATTAAAGAAAAGAGTATTATCAACAAATGATAATTACAAATATCAAATAACTTTAAGCTGAAAGCTCATGTCAAAACACAGAAAGATGGACTTTGCGTGCTTATACCCATTTATTTGTTTGCTTTCAAAATGTGGCCACAATGAACTAAGCTCCTTTATCTGTCCTTTGCTTCCACTTGTGTTTTTAATGGTTTATTGTTGAAGACGAGTGAGCTGTGCATGATGGGATTAACAGAGACAGGTCTTGACCCCAAATTCCAGATATATGGGGAAGCTATAAATAGCAAAAGATCTCTTGAAATGTTAAAAAAATCTATTTTTTAAATTTATTAATTTTGAAATTTTATACCTGTGTACTGTGTTTACACCATTCCTACCCTCCTTCTCCTCCCTCTCACTTCTTCCATGCTTCCTCTAGGTCCTTTTCAAATTCATGACCTTTCCTTTAATCAATATATATGTATATGTATATATGTATATATATATTAGTTATATATATAATATACATTTACTCATGTGTGTATATATGTATGTATGTAATTCACTGAGTCTATTTAATGTTGTTTATATCTACATGTGTTCAGGGCTGCCTACTTGAAATTGGGTATGGAGGATCACCGTAGCTGATGTTTTCTCTGGTCCTGCCCAGCCCCACAGACCCTGCAACCACTTATAAAATAATCACTCAGAAGCTTATATTAATTAATACTGCTCGACCATTATCTCAGGCCTACCACTAACTAGCTCTTACACTTAAACTCAGCCCATTTCTGTTCATCTATATGTTGCCACATGTTCTGTGACTTTACCTGTGTGGCATTACATGCTGCTCCATGGATGGCAGGCTGGCATCTCCTGAGTCAGCCTTCCTTTACCCAGAATTCTCCTTGTGTGTTTATCCCGCCTATACTTCCTGCCTGGCTACTGGACAATCAGTGTTTTATTAAACCAGTGTACAAAAGCATTATCCCACAAAAGATCATATCTGAAGAAAACTAATTTCCTTCTCTAAGTATCCATTAATTGTTTATAGTACTTTTTCTAGGGAAGTAGCCTTAGGAAATGTCTCCATATGCATTGACATGTCAACTGGTGTTATCATTATGCCAGTTGGGTTTAGGTGATCATGTTGAGAATTCATGAGTATAAATATCTGTCATGTTCAGAAGACACTCATTGGATACAGGTGCCCTGGTCCTCCACACATTACAATATTTCTGCTTTATTTATTACAATTTTCTGTGTGCCTAAAGTATAGGAGTTGTGTAAATGTAACAATTTGGAAAGGGCACCCAGTAATCTCCTTTTCTCTGGTTTTTTTTTTTTTTAAAGTCGAAAAACTTTGTAACAGTCTATAAATACTTCCAAAAGTAGGGAAGAGTACCCATTTGTCTGTATGTGTACCATGTTTGTGTAGGAGACCCTCGAGGCTAGAGGAGAGCATTTTATCTCCTGGAACTGGAGTTAAGAGACATTTGAGAGTAGCCACGTGGATACTGGGTCATCTGCAAGAAGAGCAAGTACTCTTAACTACTGAACTGCCTCCCCACCTCTCTCTTTGACCATTTTAAGGAAATTTATGAAAAGGGAGCTTGTAACAACACTTAAAGAAAAAAGAGTCCACTAATTTGGAAGAACTCAAAAAGGGGTATACGGGAAGGTTTGGAGAGAGGAAATGATGCAATTATGATCTCAAAGCTTAAAGAAAAATATTAAAAAGTTGAACACTTTTAAAAGGCAATGGAAAACAACATAATGTTGAACTTAAAGCTTTCTGCCTTAATAATTGTAATAAAAAGACATTATATCAGAAAAAAATAATAAAATCATATATATCTAAGCTGAATTATCCTTTTAAAATTTATTTTTAATTAGGTACTGGTGTGCTGATTTGGATGGGTGTATGTTCACATTAGTACAGGGGCAGGAAGTTTGAAAAGAGGCTTTGGATCCCTAGAGGTCCACATGATTATGAGGCTTTAAACTAGAGTATAGACAACTCAATGAGAATCTTCAGCAAAAGCATCAAGGTCTCCTAACTGCCAAGCCATCTCTCCAGGACAAGATGAATGATCACATGTACAAAAAATTATAAAGTAATGAATACAGACACACAGAGATACATAAGACTTAATAAATGTCCCAAGAAAGGATGTAGAATAAAAGAAAATATATTTACAAATATGAATTTTTATGTAATATCAACAAAGAATCTAAAAATGAATTGGGAGGATAATTTATTTAATTTTATGGTAGCCTCAAAAGATGTCAACTATCTAGGGAGATATTTGTCAACCAAGTACAGGACACTGAAAAATAAAAAGCGTTCCTCAAAGATCTTGGAAAATACATAGCTTTTATTTTAAAAGATTTAGCTGTGCTCAATATATTGTCAACATAAAGCTTATCATTTCATAAAATATCTGAATCCAAGTTTTTGGAAGATGGGACAAGGTTTCAGCAATAATTTTACTAAAATTTCTGGAAGAGGATAGGTGTGACTTTAATGTTTTTTTTCTCATTTGTCTAATTCTCAATTATCTCTTTTATCTGCTAATATATAATGCTCTAAATTTGCATTTTAAAGAACTAGCTATCAGGTCATAGAGAAAACATGATAAAATTTGCATTTTAAAGGCACAATGCTTCACTATGAGGTTAAATATTTTTTCTAAATGATAAAAAAAATGAAGTTAAAAGTCCTATTGAGAGAGGTCCAAAAAAATTAACTTAATGGAAATTTGAAATGATGATTGAAAACAATCAATGCCTTTTCCATTCCATAGTGAATTCATCCTCATTTCCTGCCTGCATACAGCAGGGCAAATTGTTACATATGGAGATCACATATATATTTTACAAGTCTGCTGAGTAAATTGTTTTTCAAACCAGTTTTTTTAATTGCCTTACAGTCTTATTTCACTTTACTGTGATTTAAATAATATTCATTATTACCTTTATTATAAAAATTCAAGTTTTTGGCAATTCACATTCATAAATGTATTAGCATAAGTTTTTAAAAAGCAGGTACTTAGGTCATGTTTAGGACATATTTTGGTAGCCTGTTAACATTGCTTAATTTTTATTATTTTTTGTATTAATTTTCCAGTCATCATGAATTTACATTCAATGATTATAAACAAATGCAACAGTTAGTATGGGAAAGGAGAGGCCACACAGAATTACCTGTCAAATAAGCTTTATTAGGAAAGAGTACCTTGAGACTATGGGTGATTGTGATTGGGCCATAATTGGGAGAATATTTTGAAATAGTACCATACCATTCTATGCGGTTTTCCCTCTCTGCACACTCCCTGATCTGGAAAAGTAGCCAGATTTTTGGTTTCTCCACAACAGTGAATTGCTCTTTCTCTGAGAGCTAATTTACTTTTAATCATTTTCCTTACATAAGACTGCTAACTCATTCATAAGATTCAGTTTAAATATTGACCTGTGATCCATCCACAGACTCCCAGATGGCTCTTACATAGCCAACAAAATGACTGCAGCCACAGCCCTCACCCTGCTTAACAGCATGTACTCCCCTTACTACCTCAATCTTTCCTATCTATCTGTGGAAAAACCTTTTCCCTTAAACTGTCTGGAAACATGCACCTTTTCCTTATGAACTTTATACAAAGACTATAAAACTAATTAAATGTTAATGATTTTCCTTTTAATCATGTCACATATTCTATAACTTGCTTGTTATAATGTTTATATTTTTTATATAACTTTTCAAAGATTTTACTATGTAAAAATATAGTCCTTTGAAAAAGACCGCTGGTTTAGAGGCATGCAAAGACATCTTAAGGGTTAGAAATGGTCCTAATGTGTTTCATCACATCGTAAATATAATTTCTGTTTCATAATTCCTGATAATAATTCATCCTTATGAGTCTATGTTTATGTTTTGCCTTTACTCATAATTATTAGTTTAGATACCTCAGATTGATTTTTACATTTTTATTTAAAATATAATTGTTTAATTAAGAATGTGTACTTTTATGATTTTGTAAATAGTAGGACAGAAAGAAACCATCAAATAAGAAAAGACATATTAAATCATAATTATAAAATGAATTTAAATAGAGAAATTTAAACAAAAACAAAAATTCTTTAAGGTAGGAAAAGTTTTGTGTAAACTAATTTATCATAATTCCACTCTTGGAATGGAAATAGACAGAAAAGAATAAAACCAGAATGTTAAAGTATGTTGTTTATCGAGTTCTGAGAGTTGAAACCTAAAGTTGAAAACAATATAACTGAGTTAACTATAACTAAAAATTGTGGAAATGCCTGAGATCATGCCAGGTACTGGAAACCTAAACAGCTTCCTAGCCTAGTGTGGTCATGGGCTTTAGAAGGGAATCTATTGCTGCCAGTTTGCTAGACCAGTATGATTCCTTACTACATTCTAAATTTTATCGTTATATCCACAGAGAAGTGTAGCTACCACCTCTCATAAAAGAAGCTTCTCCTGCTGAGTGATGGTGGTACACACCTCTAACACCAGCACTCAGGAGTATCTGTGACATCAAGGCCAGCCTGGTCTATGAGATCCAGTAGAGCCAAGGCTACAAAGCGAATCCCGTCTCAAAACAAAACAAAACAAAACAACAACAAACATGAAGCTTCTCCTTCTAGAAAATAGAGACCATCACATAGAAACCACATTTAGACACAATTGTAGAAATCAAGAGATCATGAATAGCCCAGCCCAGAAGTACACATTTACATCACAGCCCCTGCATCTGCAGCTCAGGAAACACAGTAGAAGAAGAGGCAGAAACAGTGTAAGAACCAGAATACCACCAGGAAGTCAGCTGTGAAACAGTCTATCCTAGAAATGGCTGCAAACACCAGATACGGATATTGACAATATCAATGGAAATGTTGAAGTGGGAAGGGAAATTTTTGAGAAAATTTTGAAATCCCACTCTTAGGGGATTATTATTATATAAAGAATATTTATGATTGCTGGGAGAAGGAGAATTAGCTTCTCATTGGGATGAGCCCCATGACTGGTTGTTCATTATACAGTGGTCAGTTTTTAGAACAGCCCCCTCTGTCACACACACACACACACACACACACACACACACACACACACACACACGACAATAATATCAAAGAAAATGAGACTATGAGCTTGAAGGGGGCCATATGTGAAGGGGTTAAGGAGGCTAGCATAGTAGAGGGGCAGGGAGAACTAAAGGGAGGAGGAAACTGATGTAATCTTATTGAATTACATAGATATTTTTAAAAAGATTAGATTATCCATGCAAGATTTACCTAAAAAAGTTGATATTAAAAGATAAATAAGTAAAGTAATATGCCTAAGATCAAATATTAAATACTCTGAAATAAAACATTAATTTAACTGTGTGATTTTTAAAATTTGCACATTCTTTATAACACATTGGTTTTAATAAAATAAAAAAGAACTGTCTGAATAACAGTTTTACTTTATTAAAGTCCCACTTTAGACTCTTTAAGTGTTGTAACACTATGAGTCATTTGTAAATGTTGTATCAGACAGAGGACACAAAGAGCAAAATTAGAAACAAATTTGCTATGAAGCAGGGATTCCTTCCTTAATGGCTTTACCAATTATTTCTATTCTGAATACTCCATTCCTGCCTAGTCTCTTTTCATTACATTCTAGAACTGAACCATAATATCCAGTTGTAGAATATTATTTAGCTTCCCAATTCATAAAATGTGATCATTCATAAAATGTGATGTCTGACCAAGAAGGAAACTCTTAGCTGATGTTCCCAGAAAAGAGCCACATCTGTGTTTCCCACTGAAGGATGCTCACAACCTCAGAGGTTGCAGAGAGTTACAATGTTGCAAATCCAGAACAAAATTATCTTGGCCTATTTCAGTTCCTTAAAATAGTTATTTTTTTCCTAACTGTATGTGACCTAACATCCTTAAGTCACAAAACCATGTGCCAGAGGAGTCCTGAACAAATTTTTCCCCATTAGATACCTTAACACAAACATTAAGTGATATATAGTCATCATGCTCAGCCATATCTTCTATTCTGGGCTATAGTTTTTCAGAGAACTCTGTCTTGTACTAGATTTATGATAAGAACTTGCTTATTCCTTTCAGGGTAATATAAGTTTATTTTCATGTGTGTTCTGTTATCTGAGCTTCCTCCACCTTTTGATGTTATAAATACACAATAATTTTTCATTTTTGGTTGTCTATTTCCTTCCATGTTACAACTGTTTAACTATCCAAAGATTATAGCTTATCCAATCACACTGTTTCTCTTCTAAATCTCACTGACACTGATGACTGTGTCTGCACTTTAGTAGGGATTTAGATGTGACCTAACGTCCTTGTGTGCCAGAGCGGTTTTGCAGAAATTCTTTTTTTATTTTTATTTTTTAATTTTTTGCTTGTAATGTGTTTTTCCCAAAGTCCAAACGTGGCTTGCTGTCAGGCTTGGTGGAATTATTCATACGCACTGAGTCATTTTGGAATGTCTACTTTGGGCTTTTGATACTTTCTAGCCATTGCATATACTACAAATATAGATGTGTAGATATGTTTTAACCTGTGATGTTTAATGTGTAGTCTTAGAGTTAATATTAGAAACAGAACTTAAACTTTGTCAAATGACCAAGGTAAATGAGGTTTTCTTAGTGAATTTCAGGCAATAAAACTAGCAGATTATAATGTATTGCTATTAAATACATTCTCACATTTGGAAAGACACACACGTACTCATGTGTGTTTATAACAAGATGTAATCTTCTCTTATAGCATTTGAAGATTTATTTTTGTGTCATTTCATTTAAACATGGGAAGGGTCATATGGATGCTAGCACTGATGTTACAGAGGTGTTGTGAGCCTTATGATATAAAGGATAGAAATCAAACTCAGATGCTTGGCACAAACAATACATACTCTTTACCACGGAGGATTCCCCCGCCCCATGTCTTATGCATTTTGGAACATGAGAAGTGCTTTGTTTTTATTGGATTTTGTTTGGATGTTCTCTTGTCTTGGCAAATAGCCACAAGGTTTGGATGGGTTTACAAACATTGAGCTTATCTTAGATATTCTTATCACAGCATCATTATATTTGAAGATGAAGGAAGGTGGTCAGGGCCATTTCAGATAAACCAGTCTTAGACTGGTTTTGGATCATCATTCTATGAATGATGATAAAGAGAAGAGCTGAAAGATTAGGAAGTTGAAGGCTTTCCTAGCAAAATAAAGAAAGAGGTAGTTATAATGAACAACACAAAACATGTACGATGAATTTTCTGCCACCTATAAACTCATCTACATGTTTATACTTCCCATTTACCTGAAGCAAATTAGTGCTGAATCAGACCTGTTAATTTCATGATGTGAGGGAGAGGAAGACTTGTACAGATTTTGCCTGGAATCAAAAGGCGTCTTTTATAAAAACTTGGGAAAAGCCAATCTAGGCTTGAACATAGGTCTCTAATGCTAGTTAGCAATTGTTAATCCAAGAATTAAATTTTTGAAAGAAATTAGAAGTGCCACTCGAACAAACAGATAAATAATAAGAAAATGAGGTAGAGGCTGTTCATATAAGAAAAATGTAGGTGAGCTTGATAGAAGAATAAAATCCCAAACCTCATTCATGTAGAGATCAAAATAGAAAGCCCAGAACTAAATTAGAGTTTGACAACATGCCTGCAGTGCTGAAATCTCAGGACAAGCTTAATTAGATCAATTGCTTTTTATGGATGAACAAAAAAAAGAAAGTTTCTTGATATGAAATATACTTATGGTTTTATAATCATTTTATAACCATAATAAGATGACAAATTATTTAGAATTATATATGTATATACATATATATATATATATATGATAAAGCCATAGCAACATTTTTGATAACTGACTCCAAATTTGAACATCCTAGAGAATATTTAATGCTATCAACAGAGCAACATATGTCACACAAAATTCTCCTTAAAAATAGTTAAATGTTACAGCCTTCATTGCTATCTTCAGACATTGCTGTAGTCACTTCAACTTTCTGATCCAACCATTCCAATTAGTCAGCATCCCTTGAAAAATAAGCAAAATTCCCTCAGAGCATATGAAGATACCTCAACAAAGGCTTATTTGACTTAATAAACACAAACAATGAAAAATACATAAACTAAAATTCATCAGAATTGAAAAAAATTAAAGATGCTGCCAAAATGCAAAAATTAAGTCACTAAATGGGAAAAATGCACCAATATTTATAATGTTTTAAATAACATCTTAATTTGGTAAGTTATAATTTACCCATTAATACCCTACAATTATTTAATTGCAGAACATTCATAAAATGTGAAGTGATCACCATTTTTAGTTTCACATTTCTTGGCCATTTCCTGCATTTATACAACACACTGTGATCACATCCACCTACCCCAATACCATCTTATCAATTTTCCACTCTTGTTGGCCCATTTTCTTCCCATCTCCTACAACTTGTATATTCATATTTTATTTCACTATGCAGGTCTTATGCATATATGTATATGTGACTGCAATGGTCAACTCGTATCTTCAGGATAGCATTTCATAGTCTTCCTCCTCATCTTCTTCTTACCATCTTCTCTCCTTCTCCATGGCATTTTCTGAGCCTTTGTCAAGGTGCTATAGATGTTTTATTTATGACTGAGCACACAACAGTCTCTAACATGTAAAGTTCAAGTAAAACGCAACGATGTCGACCTCTTATTTTCATAGATCATTATTAAAATATGTGTTTTTCAATGTTAGTTGTAACTGATGATCATAATTTGAAAAATTGCAGGGGCATTACAGTTTGTTTGAAATTAATATTCATAAACACTTAAGTGATATCTGAATCTGAACTTTGTGACTCTAGGAAAGATTCTACCAATGGAAAGTTATGTGCCTGGTTCATGAAATGTATTTTATTTGATCCAGTGTTGAAATTAAAGAACTATGACAAATGTTATGCTTGAGATAATAATTCTAATAGTGATCATTTATCAAGTACTCTGTACATCCTGCATGTTATGACAAGGATTTCAAGATCATTATCCTATTTATTTCCTTCAGCCACCATATGGAGTTCAAGAAAAATACTATTATTAATCTTCATTTTACAATAGGGTGACTGAAGTATGAAGAAATTAAATGGATTGTTCAGTGTCACAAAGGAAAAAGCAAGAATTCCAGAAATGGACTGAAGCCTAGAGCTGGAAAAGATGCATCCTGCAAAACAGGGGTGGAAAGTTGACCGCGAGTTTCTGCTTTTACTTAAATATCTGGCATTTTCTGTATTGTAAAATAATCCAACTATAAAACATCATATTTTAATTATTGAGTTTTTGCCAGCTACTTAAATTTTTGACAAAGTAAAGTTAACAAAAGTTAAAACATAAAAACTTATTAAAAGCAAAGTAAAAGGGGTGAAAAAAATGATTCATTTGGAAGAAGACCTGTTATGCAGATTTGAGAAACTTAGCTCAGAAAACCAGCACTCACAAAAAAAGTAATTATGATAATGTAATCCCTTTACCCTAGTGCTGAATGGGGAGACAGGCTTACCCCAGAGCTTATTGACATGAAATAATTCATTATTATCATATTTTAGATGATTCAACGGAAAAATACCAAACCAAAATCTTACAAGATAAAACATTGTGTGAATGCTGATTGTATTTTAAGTCTCCTTGACAGGAACTTCCCACTTCTATAAAATCTTAATAGTGTTCCCTCTGCAAATAGAGTTATCACACTTTAGGGAGGAAATATAAATCACATCATCAACTGTAGAACATCATGACCCTCAAACTGTGAGTCTAACTCATTTGTTATATGACACAAGTGAGAATCATACATTAATCTGAATAGTATACTAGTGATAACCTCAATAATAGGTGACAGAAGGGAGGAGACAGAAAATGCCATGAATGAGTTGTAGAATCCCCATTAAGTGTTAAACTATATATGTGATACACCAAGGGGAACATAGAATGCTTAAGGAAAAAATAGAACCCCTTCAAAGCAGCAGAATAAAATTCTCTGTGGCCATTTACTTAATGTGATATCTTGAATATTATGAGTAAATTTGACATTTCCTTGAAATGTTTCTCCATCTGCTGGGAGACCATCTTATCTTTGCCACTCATTCACAGCACAGCTGATGACTACTTTAAAAGCTCAAGAAAGGCTTATTCAGATAAGCTAGGAAGGAGATTTCTAGTTATCCAAATGGGAAGAGCTATGCTAAATACACCCGCATTTCTATATTGCTCTCTAATGAACTCAGAAATCTGAATAAAAATGAAAATTAAGTACCATTAAGACTACCATCTGTGTATGTGTTTCTACTGAGAATTATGATGGCTAGCTTCTGTATTCAATCGTATTGGGGAAATGTTGATAATCATTCTTTAAAAGAGAGAATATTAACTTCTACTTCAGAAAATCACTTTCTTAATGGTACCGAATCAAGAATGACATTCATACATACTAATAACTTTCTTCTACTTGACTCAATTAGTAACATGAAAGAAAATTGAGTCAAACATTACACAACTATGTTTGAAGTTTGTTTTCTTTACTCCATTATCTGATATATCTAGTCACACTTTCTTTGAAACACCAACTCCCAAATAATAACACAGAGACTTTTTCTTAATTATGAAAGCTTGGCCTTAGCTTAGGCTTGTTCCCAAGTAGCTTTTCAAACTTAAGTTAACCCATTTATATTAATCCATGTTCTGCCATATGACTCCTTACCTCTCCTCAGTACCATATGTCCAACTTCCTCCATGTCTGGCTGCTGAATTCTCCCACCTCAGATTCTTTCCCAGAGTTCCAATCTCTGCCTGGAAGTCCCACCTATCCTCTTCCTACCTAGCTATTGGCTTTTCAGTTCTTTATTAAAACAATCAGAAGGCACATTAGGCAGGTAAGTTAAAACAGAAACACATCTTCACAGTGTACAAAAAGAATATCTGAACATATATCTGCTGATGTAAAGAAAGATAATTAAGGTTTGGAGTAGCATTGTTTGTGAAAAAGAAAATTGTAATGGAAGATATGTTGTTATTTTATCGTTATAACATTGTTTAGATTTTTTTATTCAATCCTTTAGGGTCTGTATACTCTTTCACTTTAAAATACTTTTAATTCTAAGTACCTTACAATTTCCCATGACATAATTAGTCTCATTTAGGATGATGGCATATCATATCTACAAACCCAAAATCATGCATTTGCAAAAATGATGAGCAGAAATACATTAAACTTAAAATAAATATTGGGATAAAATGAAGACTTTTGGAGACTTTTGAATTGATAGTATTCTCTTCTTGTTATTTTTCTGAACATATGATCTCTAGCTTTAACAAAAGGGGAGTGGAAATGTGGTCTTATAAGAGCAGTGTCTGCTGGGGTTAAGGCCTACAGCAAAGCAACAAGCCAGGGTAGGAAGATCTGTGGTACCCACAGGAGATGAGACAAGGACAGGGAAGGTTGCCATGGGTATTCTTCTCCAGAGACTTGAAGCTTGTATCTGGGGAAACAGAGAGGGAAGAGAAGGTCTGCAGGCAGCCTTCCTGGTTTTCTGGCACGGATTTGTCATTTTTTCAATTTGTGTTTCCTTTTAGACTATTTTAGTGCCCCTAAACAGATATATGTGGTAGTCACAAAGTATTTCATTTTTTGTCAAACTTGTACATAATTTAGTTCCCTCTCTAAAATAGGAACTCTTTTTTTTTGTTTTGTTTTGTTTTTGTTTTTTGAGACAGGGTTTCTCTGTGTAGCTTTGTGCCTTTCCCGGAACTCCTTATGTAGACCAGGCTGGCCTTGAACTGACAGAGATCTGCCTGCCTCTGCCTCCCGATGGGATTAAAGGTGTGTGCCACCACTGCCCAGCTCTAAAATAGGAACTCTTCTAGAATCCTGAAGTGTAGTTTTTTTCTGATCCTGCAAATCTTTGAAAGAATAGAGAAACTTTTGTCTAGTTAGATTTGTGAGGCAAGACAAACAAGCGTAGATGATACCACTGCCATCATGGTATCTACAAACTGAAGTTTTTGTTTTGTAAACTGATGAATTCCTAGGGAAAGAATGCAGTCCAAGGGAACCAAATATCCAAACCATAAAACAAATATTCCCATTCTCTAATAATTATTCAAATTCTTACACACACACACACACACACACACACACACACACACACACACACACACTTATAAATCTCTGGTGGCATCTATACTATACGAAAATTTCAGAAGTGGAAAGGGTACCAGCGCACTGTCTCTTCAATACCTTGCAAAGCTTTGTTTTTGCTTGTCTCAGTGAGTGTCATTAACATGATGTAACTAATGATTTAATAATTAGTCATTTGTGTATCATATAGTAAGCTGTATGTTTCCAAGAGCCATGAACTATCAATAATATTCAATTAAAAATCTCAAAATTACTCTATGCAAGCTCAACCATTTTTAATATTGCAAAACCACAACAATTTACTTCAGAAATTCTGGTGTATCTGTCCTAGAAAGATGGGTGCCTTCAATAATGTGCTTGATATGTGGAAAATTATTTACATTTCTCATGCCAATAGTCAATCTTTAGTAGCTGTGGGTGGAGGATATTGGTTGTAAGTCTGCATCCTTAGCTCAGGGTGGGGATAGTCTTTGACTATGCATAATCCGTGGAAATTACTAAATGAAGAGGTTTACAAATAACTATAATAGTTACAGATGAGGAAAAAGATAACTTAATTTTTATGGTAATTAATACTATTTAATGTAAGATATTGATATTTGCTGGGCAGTGGTGGTGCATGCCTTTAACCCAGCACGTGGGAGGCAGAGGCAGGCGGATCCCTGTGAGTTCGAGGCCTGCCTGGGCTACAGAGTGAGTTCCAGGAAAGGCACAAAGCTACACAGAGAAACCCTGTCTCGAAAAAACAACAACAAAAAAAAGGTGTTGATATTTTAGATACTCTATCCTAGGACCCACAAGGTTAACCTTTTCTGGTCTTAATTAGAAATTAACAGTAAAGCAATATCACTGAACTAAGATTCAGATTATTAGTATTCTCTACCTAATGCTAATACCTTAGCTTCTGTAAGATATCTTGTGTCACAAATTCAACCAGTATGTACTTAATGCTTATCCAATGGAGAAATCAGCAAGTTCCTAACAACAAAATGATTCTTATGAATATACTTCCTTTGGACTGCATGCAATATATAAATTAATATTCACCCCAATTTGGGCTAAGTAAATATCCTACTTCTGTTGTAATTGCAGTAATAATAAAAACAGATGAGTAAGTGATGGTTAGACAGTAATATTATATATATATATATATGTATATCTTAGGTTTCTTTCCTAGGAAATTGATTTTGATTACTTAATCTGATGACAGACTCCATGAAATCTCACAGATTTAGCATTGGTTGATATTTTTAAAATAATGTTTCTCTGTGACCCTTGTGATTCTTTTTTTAACTCTATTTTTTTTTGTCTCAACTTTGTTCTTGGCAGAAGCTGCAAGTCTTTGTTTGGGTCATCTACAAATGTGCTACATAGCATGTGGCTGAGGACCATAGCTTTCCCCTGTGCTTCACTGGTTTGTGGTTTACCTTTTGACCTATGTAGTGTTTCCTATAATGCCAAATTGGCCATACGTGCAGAGGGTTAGTGACCTCATTGACAATATAAAATGACTGAATGTGTTTCCTATAACCTCCAATGAGTAAGACAAAAAGAGAGCAAGTGTATAAAATGATCATATGAGCAGCTATTCTTTGAAGCAAAAGGAAGAGCCAAGGATTAGTAAAAGACGTTGTATCATTATGGTATGTGCATAATTATTTTAAAATATAGGTTTGTTTTATCATTATGGCTTATTTATTGTTTTAATAGGTAATTCTGTGATAGCATTAGTCATTAGAATAATTGTGTGCTTTATATTCATGAACATGGGAGGAAACACAACCCTATATCAAATTTTATGTGATAAAATATAATAAATGGAAATTACTAAATAATTGATAATTCAATATTGGCAGAATAAAATACCAAGAAAATGACACTCTCTAATGAAATAATGATACCTAATGAGATTTTTGGCTCCTCATCTTCACATCTTAGATGAAATACATTTTTTTTACTGTGACTACCATAATTTTTTACTAGCTGATTCATCATTATCTCCATGGCAATTTTCTCCCACTTAACATTAGTGAGTAACTATTGCAGTCCTGACTGATATCTAGTGAACCTTCACTTGACAGTTGAATGTCTCTTCTCTCTGAATCAGGTCACATATCAGCTTGTCTTTGCATGGACCCATGTTCTAGAGAATCAGGATCCTATTTTATCTCAGTTTCCTCTTGGTATTACTATATCGATACTTATGTTACTGTCTTAATTACGGCTTCACCTGCTATGATGAAACACTGTGATCAAAAGCAACTCTGTGAGAAAAGGTTTATTTTGCTTACACTTCCATTTCATGGTTTATCATCTAAGGCAGTCAGTGCAGGCACTCAAACTGGACAGGGACCTAGAAGCAGGCGCTGATGTAAAGTTCATGAAGGAGTGCTACTTATTGGCTTGCTCAGTCTACTGACTTATAGCACCTGGGACCACTAGCCCGAAGGTGGCAACTTTGACAACGGGCTGGACTTTCCCACATCAATAACTGATTAAGAAAGTGTCCTACTGGCTTGTCTACAGCCTTGTCTTGTGGAGGGATTTTCTAAACTGAGGTCACTCCTTTCATATGACCCTAGATTGTGTCAAGTTGCCATAAAAATGAGCCAGCACAAGTACCATCACAGCTCATACATAAAATTGTTAATGCACAAGGAGTTTAAAAGCATATATTTATAATATTTACTCACTTCTCATTCTTTTCAATTAATAGGCTGTCTGAGTGTAAGTGGGTAGATAAGTATTTAAATCTTCCTTCAAGAATCTGTTGATATTGAAACTTTACTTCCTTTTTGTTTTTTGTTTGTTTGTTTTTGGTTTTGGTTTTTGGGTTTTTGGGTTTTTGGTTTTTTGGTTTTTTTGGTTTTTCGAGACAGAGTTTCTCCATGTAGTTTTGGTGCCTGTCCTGGATCTCACTCTCTAGACCAGGCTGGTCTCGAACTGATAGAGATCACCTTCCACCTGGCTCTGCTTCCTGAGTGCTGGGATCAAAGATGTGTACCACCACCATCCAACTCCCAATTTCTTTTTAGTTATATTTTAGCCATTGACTTATCTGGCTGAGTATCTTTTATAGTGTTTTCTTATACTGGAGGAAGGTTATGATTCATTCAAAAATCACTTATTAGAGAAAAGTATAGTGAAAATTTTACTATAGATAAAAATGGTGTCTCAAGGAAAGCGTACTGTTACATAGGAAAGCGGCTTAGAAGAGAAGGGGTCTTAAATGTTCACTTGGTCTTAGAGTAGTATTTTAATACTTTTAGAGACATCATGAGATTCATTGTTACCATATAGTTAGTTTTATTGTGATTGCTTATTTATGTGGGAAATTTTTACAAAAGATGTATAAAAGCCTAAGTATTGAAAGTTTCTTCCCAGTAAATTCCTTGGTTTGTCTGATGTGAATAAATACCTTAGTTACTCAGTCTTGTCCCTTCAACTTACTGATGTAGCTAATAAATATATACATATAAATTTTGCTGATACAAAAATGAAAATTCTTCTTTCTATAATCCATGAAGCATCACTCTAGCTTTTGTGTATCTTGGATTTTATATCCTTTTCAGAATCATGGAAGATATAAACTACATCTTTTGTTGTCTTTTACAAAAGAGGCTTATTAACTAACTTGTATTTCTCTCTGGTAAGCATCTAACAGAGCAGCTCCTGTGCCACAATGGGTTAAGCGTCTCTGAAATAATGTCTCTACCCAACATCTGTATGGTATCACCCAGTAATGTAATAAGAATGAACAAGTGGACTGATAAGTAATAATACAGTGCTAGAGAGATAGTTCTGAACCCTAGTTCAGGTCTCCAGGTCTCCATTGGCATAGTGAAGGTCAGAAGTGGGATACAGAAACAAGATCACTGAGGCTTGCAGGATGCCAGCCAGGCTGGAAAAAAAAAGAAAGAAAAGAAAAGAAAAGAAACAGGGATGTTTATGTTTAAAGTGAAACTCTCTCTCAAAGGAATAAGTTAGAAATTGATTTCCTCCCACAGATGTCAGCATCTGCACATTCACCCACAGGAATAGGCAACCACATGAACACATATGCACACAAAAATTATATAAATAAATATATAAATATTCCACCTTTCAAATATTGCAGCTCAAGAGGGCAGAATTCAACCAAAGGCAGCCCAGGCTTTCTAGCCACGGTCAGTGTGAGGACTCTAGCAACACCTCCTCACCAAGCAGGAGCCCACTCTGGCACTGGGCAGTTAGGCACTATTATGATCTCTTCGTGATGAGGAAGCAGGGTCCTACCCAGCTCCATGACAGACTGAGTGGGAAAAGGAAAACGCACCTGCAGGCCTATGGCTTTCCACCCCTGGCTCTGGGGAGAAAATACAGCACCTGGCAGCACCTGGCAGCACCTGGCAGATGGGCACTACTATGGTGAGCAAATGTATGGTATGTGGTATAGGAGAGAGAGACTGAGACAGAGATAGAGACAAACAGAAAGATTCATGTCCTGTGGACAGAGGCATATCAGAAGACGCAAAAGAAATAAGGAGCAGGCTGAGGTGGGTGGTTTGATTGCCACTCAGAACCATGGTGATGTCTGTGCCTGGGCTGCTGCTGGAGCCCATGTCTAGGTTCGTGGCTCTGATGTAGCCACCATCTCTGTTGATGTCCTTGGCTCCTGACACTAAAGGAACAGGGCTGTACAGAATTGGCTCTGCCCCTCACTGGTTGAAACACTAAGGAAAAACTGGTCCTGTTCCTCACCAGCTGAAGCACTCAAGAGAGCGGGTTCTGCACCTCACCTGGGCAGCACAATAGAGCTGACCCTGTTCTCAGGGACATGGGCGAGCTGGCCCTGAAGACATGAGCACGGGAGAGCAGGTTGTGCCTGTCTCCTATGCAGTGTCACAGCATGGGTGAGGGCAAGATGCCCTCCTCCCCTCACCCCTTACCCCTTGCCCCCTGCAGCAGGTGGGAGACCCGACCCAACCCCTCACCAGCTGCAACACTCAGAACAAGCCCTGCTGCTTGCCTGGGCAGCACAGTTGAGTTGACCAATAGACAGTGGTGTGGGGGAGCCAGCCCTGAGGGTGGGAGAGAGGCAAATTTGGTCTGCTTCCCTCCTCTGTGGTGTGGCAGTGGGTGCAAAGGAAGATGCCTTCTTCCCTTGCCCCTATCTCCTCCAGCTGGCGAGGGAGCAGATCCTCCACTTTGCCAGCAACACTCCGGAAAGTGGGCTCTGACCTGCACCTCATCTGGGTAGCACAGCAGAGGTGACCCTGTTTACAGGGACACGGATGAGCTGGCCCTGAGGGAGTGAGAGTGGGATAACCAGCTACACCCCCCACCCCTGTCTGCCGTGTAGTGCTGAGGGTGAGGGAAAGATGCCCTCCCCTCCCTTGACCCTTCTACCTGTGGTGGACAAGGGAACTGACCCTCCCCCTTACCGCTGCAGCAACTCAGGAAAATGGGCCCTGTACCTCACCTGGGAAGCACAACAGAGCTGACACTATTAAGAATGGTACCAGGTGTATGATGGGACACCTTGCACAGCCTTGAGGAAGGGGAAGGGGCTTGGACCTGCCTCTACTAAGTGTACCTCTCCATGGGAGGCCTTACCTTCTTGTAGGAGGGAATGGGGAGGGGTTGGGGGGGCGGCTGTAGAGGCAGGAGTAGGGAAGAGGGGGATCTTTGGTGTGTAAAATTGATTTAAAACTTCCTTAAAAAAAAAAAAGTGGTACGGGTGAACCAGCTCCAAGAACGTGTGCATGGAGATCTGGCCCTGCCCCTCACTTGCCATTTGGTGGTATGGTTGTGGGAGAGATGCTCCACCACCACCACCTGTGGTGGGCAGGAGAGATGGCCCTGTAGGTCCTAAGAACAGGAGAGCTGTCTCTTTCCTTCACCAGCTGCAGCACTAGGGAGAGTGGCCCCTGTACCTTGCCTGGGCGACACAGTAGAGCCCGCCCTGATGGGCCAGGTGTTTGGAGAATGGACCCTGAAGTTGTGAAAGGAGGAGAACTAGTCCAGCCCCTTCCTCTTTGCTCTAAGAGGTTAACTAGCCAGTGCAATGTTGGAGAGCTCACCCTGGTTGTGGGGATAGGGGAGAACTGGCAGACTGGCCAACTCTGCCACTACCCTTGCCCAGAACTAGGGTTATAAGTTGGTCCACCCGAACATTCATTTCATCTATGATCGTCAGGAGCACGTGAAGGGGCCAGTCCTGCAGATTCAAAGCTGCAGGATCTCCACAACACAGGACAACAATAGGATACCCAAGGGGCATACCAGTGAGGGCCCAGCATCAACAGTGTAGCAGAAAACAGAGGCTTTGAACCACTTGCGAGTAAGATATAAGGACAAAAGGGCTACCAGGTGACTCATTGTCACACTACAGCTTCCATGACAAGATTGGTTTTTCTTTTTCTTTTTTTTTCATATTTTTTTCTCTTAAATTTTATTCTATGGGATGGCAGGTACGAAGAGACGGGGAAGTGAACGGGATTGAGACACATAATGTGAAAGACACAAAGAATAAATAAAAAGAAAGTTAAGGAAATGCAGAAATAATTTCGTGGGCTCTAAGCTTGTGCTTCTGCGGATGGGGCTTATAACAACAAGAGATCACTAAGTCCAGAGAACACTAACAGCACATGAGTAGGTGTTGCTGGCAGTGCATGATGCCTAAGCTCAGGTACCACTGGGTTGACATCACCTTTACTTACAGAAATGTGATGTTGTACAATACTATTGCCACATCCAGACTCGGATATTCATACTATAGGAAATTCAGTCTTTCTTATTAAATCACAGCGTGCTATTTAATTGCCTAAACTGCATTCTATTGGTTAGGAGAAAGTCAGGGTTTGCCCCCAGGCCCCAGAAAAACAGATTGATCGTATAAGGTATGATTATGGGGAAGAATCGTAATTTAGGGACCACCTAAGAGACGATCCACTGTAGTCACAACCTAACTCCTAATCATTTATGTCATTTGCTTCCACAAAATGCCTTTATCTCCTCTAAAGGCCCCCAAAAATTCTATCTCATCAGCTCAGTGTCAGAATCTCACAATGAAAGCCAGTCTGAGCAGACAATGATTTCCTTTATGTGGCTTTCTGTCATTTTCAGATCTGATTTCTAGCCTTTGCTGTACTGATTTATCACCACAGTTGTAAGGTAATGGATAATTTATAAACTGCATCCCATGCCCACGCTGCCCTCTCTGCAGTAGCAGAGACCTCTGACCAGAGACTCAGTGACCTCTGTGAACTCACAAAAACTCCTTCCCCATCTGGAACATGATAGGGGTTTGACACATGATCAGAAAGACCCCTTGCAGATCTGGCCAGTTTGCCTCAAAACTATTACAGGCTGAGTCTATTTTTACAAATAATTTCTCTAAGCCCATTTCCTCTCTTAGCATTGACTTTGATGTAACTGATAAATATATAAGAGAGCCCTTAGTATACTTTGTGTATTACCACATTATGTTGATAGGTTATTATATCCTTTAGTAAAAATATAAACAAGCATATTTGAGTTTTCTGCACATATAATCCACTTCATTTATTTTTAGTGTTAAAATAACTCAAACCACATGGATATCTAAAGAGTCAAAATTTATGAACTTATTTTTATTAGATTGTATATTACTATTCCATTGCCATAAATCACTTTCATATCCTATAACTAATTTATTTGATGATTATATAGTGATTCAATAAGAGATTAAATGGGATATTAGAGTTAAATGCACACTTTCTTGATGTTTTCAAATAGCTTGCTTTATTTTACTTACATAAGAGTTTATTTACATTGTGTCAGCCACCTGGATTTTGAAATTATTTTCTTTTATATTAGGAAAAGGTTTTGTGATTGAAATACTGGAAAAGAGATTCTTACAATGTTCTGTCCATTTACATTTCCAAAAATTTTGTGTATTTTGCCATCATCCTGTTAGCTGTGTGACCCCAAGGTATCTCTTTCAATATCCTATGGGACAACTATAGAGAATGATATAATCTGGCACTTAAATAACCATAAGTGACTAAATAACTGTCCAACACACTAGGGGAAAGAGAAGGTCATAGAATCTGCATTTCAGCTTGCAGAGCAGGAATAAATTATGCCTGAGAGAATTCAGTCGTGTTTAAAGAGGCAGAGCATTACCCGCATTAATATATTGACAAAGGACAAAGAAAGGTTTAATTAACTTAGTAGTTAACCTTAAAAGTTCAAAAAGAATCTACAATTGGGGAAATGGTATCAAATCTATTATCTTTTCCCTGTAAGAGCCATTAATTTGTACAGTCAATATGGAACATCCTCTATACTGACTATATGTTTTCATGGGGTATGCAGTCAAATCATTGAAACTGAAATTAAATTACTTAAAAGTCTATGTAACTATGAACTTGCATTATTGTAAAGGACTTAAAGTATCTAAGAAAGGACTTGCATAAGACTTTAGAGGTCAGAAAACCTTAAAGAAGTGACTACCTCTGAAAGGTGATTACTATTGACACTTGCCCACAACTGAACAGAAACAAGGAACAAAGAGTACCTGACAGAATAGAACTGTAGACCTGACAGTAGATTTTGCTTATGTGGCTATACAACAGGGCGATAAAATAGTGTGGATTAAAATGAAGAAAAAAAATCTATGGAGGCAAAGATTTGAATTAAGACCCTCAGAAGACCTAAGTATTGGAGATATTAAAATAACCAGGTCTCTTAAATTTAAACACAAAGTATATCAATCCACGAATAAAAGATCAACAAAGTTTTAACTTTTTCATGAGATTAATTCACATATAAAAATTCAAGATATTTGAAAATATTCTATAGTTGATAGTTACTTGGGAGGTAGTCTGACATTAGATTGGAATTCTGATCATGTAAGCCACTGTAAGTCATGTAAAATATTTCCCTTTATTACAGGTGGAAAATATAAGCAAATCAGTTTGCAGAGGAAGAAAGGCTATGGCAGGTCTACTTGAGGATTGATTGTTCAGTAAGATATTCAGAAGACAAAGCACTATATTGGAAAGAATGAAAGAAGATAGATTTGGTACATGTTTAGAGATAACATAGAAACTACAAAACCTTTGGCTTGTAATTTTGTCCTTTGGTGTTCTGTTATTAATTCATTGAGCATGGAAGAATCATAGGTTGTTTGGGGTAGTTTTATTATTATTATTATTATTATTATTATTATTATTATTATTATTACATTTGTACTTAATTTGATGCAGCCTGAGAAGGTCAGGTTGATTTATTCAGTACTTGGAAAACAAGGTCTAGAGTGAGGGCCAAGTTCCGGTCTAGGGATCTTATTTTCAGGGTGGTTGTCATATACTAAGCAATTGATGAGAAGACCAAGCCTACAAGAATTATATTCTCTCTTCATGTCGTTGAAGAGGATTCTAAAAATTAGATTAAAAAGGATTATCCAGAGAGTATGAATGGAATCTGCAATGTATGGGGAAAAAAGAAGCCCAAAGCTAAATAGCACAAGGAAACCAAACCCAAAGCACAAGTCTTTGCAAAGACAGAAAGATAAATGTGGTGAGCTCATAGATAAGCAAGAAGATCTCTGGGAACACAAATCAGTGTGTTCAAATGTCTAGGGGCTTTGCATTTGTGTTCTTCCATTCCTTCAAAGAGATTTAGCAGAAGAATCTTTTTCTATCCTTTGTTCACCTGATAATTAATTATTGAGTGCCCATGATGAAACGAGAGAGAACGTGAGAAACAAAGAAAGGGAGAGAGGGAGGGCTATTGTTTACAGAGATTCTATAATCCAGTATTAAAGTAAATGAATAAAGGCTTCAAAACAATTGATAATATATGGTTTGAAGAAAATTAAAGAAGCATAAAGAGAAATAAAATGACAGTGTAGACGGTACAAAAATGTTACATTGCAGGTCCACAGGGACAGGAATTTTATGTGCTGGGTTTTGAAAAGAGCACTGACTGTATGGAAAGACTGAGATACAAGTTTATCCACTTTGCGGGGGTGGGGGGTGGGGGGGGGAAGACCTGTGTACTTTGAAGTAGGAGAGGGTTTGATTTGCCTGAAAATTTATAAATGAGGCAATGAACCTATAAAACAACAGTCACTAGTACAGAAAACACAGGCCTAATGGTTGTAATACCCTCAGCAATTAGGAAGTCTACACAAGATTTGCCTTTCCAATATCCTTGGTTTACTCACACAAAAAAAAATCCTTATGATAATATGCTAAAATAAAAATTAAACAAACATCTCACCCATTCCATGGGGAATGAACTGTTCGTTGGGCAGAAATGTTGTTGTAGTGTTCTACTGGAGAATCTTCACTGGTGAGGATACTTCAGAAGCTTGCAGGCTTGATGCATGTCTGCTGTGAAGTCCTTCAGCTATGGCAGGCTTGGAGACTGGCACTCATTGAGTCCAGGACGTTCTTGAGTGCATAGGCCAGCAGGTATGCTGACAGGCAGGCCTGTGTGGTCCAGGCAACAGTACCAGAAGTTCAATGGACAGTGAAGCCAGGGCCACACACTGAGCCTCAAATCCTCTTGCCAACGGATAGAAGCAGCACAGAGGCTAGAGAAGCAATCTCATGGGACCATGGCTGTGTGTTTCTAGAGACTATTCCCAGAGTTTAAATTTTTCATCTTTTCATTGGACAACAACTTTGTGCTATCAGAGTTCACAAAGTGGGCTCTTTCACCAGCCTATCAGGACTGTTTGGTGGATAATTCATTAGTGGAGCAAGGCCTGTCCTGTGCTAGGGTACCTAAGCTGCTAGGTGGCCTGGCCTGCCCAGGAGCTACTGATCAGAGCTGCCTGGTGGATAGCTCAGACATTGTGTTTTTTCAAGTCACATAAAATAAATTTTGAGTTGCACAAAACTATTGTTATGTTCATTATAACTGGCATAAGTAGGTGATAGAAATATATGTCTTTTTAATTCAAGAAAGGAATAACAAGCAGTGTGGTCTTTTTAAGTATGGTAAAAAAAAAAGAACATTAAAATTTTGACTTCATTTCTGTTTCTGAGATAATCTGGGTACTTTTGCTGCATAAAAAAGACAGTAAAGAACCAGGGTTTGAAATATCAAGACAATTTGAGAAAGCATTATTGCTAGCCTGAATATAAAAAAATTATTAATACAGACAATAGCAGAGAAGGTCGTGAAAGTAAACATGGGCAATAAATATAGGCAAAAGTGTAAACAGTGCTTTTTGTTCCTATAATCCAGTCCCAAATAAATACACAAAGGCTTATATATTAATTACAGAATGCTTGGCCAATTGCTCAGCATTATTATTAACTACCTTTTACATTTAAATCAACACATTTCTATTCATCTGTGTATTTCCATGTGGTTTATGGCTTTATCAGCCCTCTGGCATCTTGCTTCTTGGGTGGCTCATTCATGTCTCTCTCAACTCCATCCTTCTTCATTTAAGTCCTTAGTTTGATTGTCTTGCCTAATTTCCTGCCTGGCTACTGACCAATCAGCATTTTATTACACCAATTCAAGAATGACAAATCTTTACAGTATTCAAGAGGATTATTCCACAGCATTTCCTTTTTTGCCCAATTACAAAGGAAGGTTTTAACTTTAACATAGTAAAATTATATATAACAAAAACAGTTATCAAGTAAGAATTATAGTTACAATATCCAGTCTATTTGTTTTGGCAAAATTAAAGAAAATGCTCTATCATCTGTCTTATCTTTGTGAGTCCAAAGTTTTGTATTTAATTTATCTTTTATCACAACTAAGGAAAACTATAATTATAACTGTGTAGCCTTCAGATCAAAGACCCCAGAAAGACATAGTATCACCTAATTATACATTTTTTGTTAAATTGCATAAACACAATACCTTAAAAAAAGAGAAGTATATATAATTATAGCAAAATTAACTATAAAAATCTATGCCAATGTAAAATATTTTGAGATTGTGTTTTGGATTAAAGTAGATTCAATAATCTACCTTTTTCCTCATCATTATAATCTACCCTTCTCCCCACCATTTCTATATGATATTGCCCTTTCTTCTTTTAGAAAGAGATTGACTATGACCAATAACAATTTGTAAACAGCCCCTCCCTTAAATGAAAACAAACATTTATAACCAATATTTTGGGAATATGGACTTAGTTTTCTAGACTATTTCCTGCTAATTGGTGGGCACTGGTTATCTTCGAGAGACTCTAAGAAAACCAGGATAATTGTTAAGTCTTAGCTGGAGTGTTTTGTGAGGCTGGATCATCTCAGTCAGCGGCCTTGAAGCTGTTTTGGATGTTGGATCATTTGGGCCATTTTTATTGGTGTCTGGTTCCCTTGTTCTAAAAATATGCAAACTTTTAAAAGTAACATATATATCTGTATTGATGCAAATAT
This sequence comes from Peromyscus eremicus, assembly GCF_949786415.1. Classification (NCBI taxonomy): domain Eukaryota; kingdom Metazoa; phylum Chordata; class Mammalia; order Rodentia; family Cricetidae; genus Peromyscus; species Peromyscus eremicus. The sequence goes on from NC_081421.1 coordinate 85,316,693, forward strand.
AAACTGTGTATTGTATACAAACAAGCCGAAGATAATTTTTGTTTTATGTTTGAGCAGGTAAAATATACATCATGTGTCTTACCATACTTGAGGTTTATTTCTCATGTCTGTAGTCAGGATTTCAGGGAGTTTTCCTCTATCAAACCCGATTTTCATTAACCTGGAATGAATCAATAGCCTCTCATTCCCTACGGAAACAAAAACACAACCTCTCTGCCCAAACAACATACCTTTTGACTTAAATTTTGGAGTCAAAATATTATTAAAATATATAGATTGATTTAATTTAGTAGCTTTTATAATCAAATGTCTCTCAACAGTTATAATTTGTCCATTAACAATCAAAAGAGTCTAGAGAAAATATAATAAAATATAGAATTCAGACTCTGTATTTTCCATCTTTATGTGGCTTTTCATATGTTTATTACTCTATTCCCTTTTTAAGGACCTTACTACTATTTTTAAAATCATTTTTTAATCTGTGAATTTTTCTTCCCTTTCTCTTATCACTCCCAATCCTAAGCACATTTTTCAAATACACTGTGACCTGTTCAGAGACCTTTTTGTCTGAATCTGTCCTTGCTGTGTATCTCTAACCCTTTCCATCTAACCTGCCACATGGTGCACGCTTGTACTGCAGCTGGGGTGAGACTGTGGGAATCTGCCCTGCTGCAGCTCAAGCATGTTTCCTGCATCCAGGGGATACTTCTCTGTACCATGGCCCACATGAAAGACATGAACTATAAAGCTGCTCTTGGCTCTGTTTTTGTGTATCTCGAACCCTTATTTTAAGTTTCCTAGGCTTTATGTGGATGTATGTGTGCCACATTGGAGCACTACATGTAAACAGCATTTTTTTGTCCTGACTGCCTGGTTCCAAATAAATATTCAGAGACTTATATATTGATTACAGACTGCTCAGCCAATTGCTTGGGCTTATTACTAACTAGCTCTTACATTTAAATTAACCCATTTCTATTAATATATGTATTGTCACAAGGCCTGTGGCTTTACTGGTCCTCTGGCATCTTGCTTCTTGGGTGGCTCCCTTGTGTCTCTCTCAACTTTGCCCTTCTTCATCTAAGTCCTCAGTTTGATTGTCCTGCCTAACTTCCTGCCTGGCTTCTGCCCAATCAGCATGTTATTAAACTAATCAGGGTGACAAATCTTTACAGTGTACAAGAGGATTATTCCATAGCACAAAAGTGTTCAGAATTTTATTGGCTAGGGAAGCAGAGGTGGTGACTAAGAAATGTTGTGATGCCAACTAGGAAAATAGAGTAGGATGACAGAGAAGTATGTTTGGTTAGGAAAGTGTGTGTTTTATGTGGGAGCATATTGAAGTAAATGTGTGAGCAGCATATGTTTCATTCAGAAGAGAATGATTTAGAAGGAATTACAAATATAAAGGAAAGACTTTAAGGGTAATAGCTTGGACCTTTAAATGGTATGACTGAGAATGCACAGGGAAGTTCCAGATTTTTTTAAACTGCATAAATGCCTGCTTTTGAGGAGTGTTAGGTAAAGTAGCTAAGTAAACTTCTCAGAGAGTGATAAGTATTAAAGGCAAAGGCGAGGCTTGGAAGTGGGTCCCAGGCAGCCAGGGCACTGGCTGTACTCTTAGAGCAGTCAAGGAGGCAGTCTCACAGCTAATGACTGCAAAGACAGGAACATGAGAAACCTTGCCATGGGATGACGAGCATAGAATTTCTTGTGAGTACTGTCTATGAATTTTCCATCTTTATTGTCCTTGAAATGATGAAAGTTAGCCTGCTGTTCCCTTGAACACAGTATATTATCACCTACTGAAGGGACAACTAAACATTAACAATTGAGTCATCATCCTTCCACATGAAAATATTGAATGAATCAGAAACTTGCATTTTTATTTTTAAAATGTCTTGGGTAATAAATGACATCTTAACATTTTTTTTTAAATACATGATACCGGGTATGTACACACAACTTTGACTTTACACAATATGGATTGAAAAAGGTTAGTGCACAAACTGTAGAGACCCATAGAAATTTCCTAGTGAGATCTGAGTTCACTTTACCCAGCCGGGCTACATACGGGAATGATTGGACCATGGGCATAGTTACCAGGTGTTTGGAAGGGTCTACACTTGGCTGTGCTGTGTGCTTTGATCTAGCAAGGAGGAGGTCTTTTGCCCTACCCATTGGCATTGTTATAAAAAGCCCCTTTGAAGAAACAGAAGAAGTCAGTGGATTTTGATTCAGGTCCTCCTAAAATTACCTGTATTTCTGTCTGTCTCCTCTCCACTATTTTTCTATGTAAAAGTTTCTTATTCCTCTGTCCTCCTCATAGCAACCCTTTAAAAGGTAAGAGCTGGCCTCCCACAACAATACACAAACAGTTAGAAAACACAAGAACTCCATGCTACAACTGTTGAGATGGTAGAAAATATAACATTCAGTTGAGAAAAAAGCAAAACAAAACAGAAACAAAATGAACAAAACTAAACACCACCACCACCAAAAATGATTCAATCATATTTTAATAAACTATTATTAAAACAGAAAATAGAGTAAAGGGTTGAAGGAATTTTCTAATCTTCTAGTGTTTATATATATATAAACATACTTTTATTTCCCTTTCACAACTACCTCACAATAGTTGAAAATTATACCTGCTTATGTAGCATACTTTCAATTACATTTTTAAAATTTTTTTGTTGTATCGTTTTTCTCTGACTTCACAAGCAATACAACAGGAAATTTTAATGGTCTATATTTTAAAAGTAAATGATCATTTTATATTACCTTTATCCAAAACCTGATCCAAAAGGACATATCTTTATCCTGACCAACTGGATTTGCTTCTTGAGGACTTGTTTTCCTAGTGATCCTTGAATCAACAGCACTGTTAAAAATGATGCTATTAGGGTAGAAATCAACCTGTGTCACTTTTTGTTTGCTCTAGTTCTCTCTTTCTTAAAACACAATACAAATTTTTATAAGGATCCTTTTCACAATTTGGTCTCATCGTTTTGTGTTATAATGTATTTACCAAGATTCATTGCCTATATCCAGAATAGGATGCTAGTACCCATATTATAAAATAATAAAAATAACCCCAAAACTTTCATATGTCCATGGGAGAGAATACCCCTCCAGTAGTGAGAGGCACTGAATTACAGCAAGCTAGAAAGCACTGTTGTATCTAGTCACTGTCCACTTGTGTCCACTTTTATTTCCAAACGTTTTATCCAACTGTACTTGGTTGCTATCTGTTGGGATCATGAAGGTCCTTGTTCCCACAGATCTCCAGGGAAAACAGGAATGTTAATCACACAAGGATGTCTCCTCAAAGGATAAGGTACCTCTTCTTACATAAGAAACCTAGGAATTTGAGGTGATTAACAGCCTGGTGATCTGCAATCTCTCTTGGGCCAAGCCATAACAAACTTCCACAACCAGTACTGGAAGTGGCTAGTAGTCCCAAAGACCTTTACACTATCTGCATAGCCAGGGACTCCCTCAAGCTGCTACAACCAGGACCAGAGGTGTATAATAGCCCAAATTCCCTCTATACTACCTGTTTTACCAAAACCATGCCAGATCCTTCCATAAACCCTTAAACTAATACAGGTAACCTGTCTCCAAAGCCCATCTTCTTAGAAGAAATGACACGTACCCTCAGTTGAGTAATGATGTAATTATATTTCCTTGTGCACCAGGAAATGTATTATACCTGAATTCTTTTTTTTTTCCAAATTATACTATGTTAAATATGCTGGCAATAAACTGCCTGCCATCAAACTCCCAAAGTTTGATCCAGCTTGGTAAACTAAGTTGGACTGAACTGAGTTTTCATTGTCACCTCTTCTTAGAGTTCTTTCCATGTCTACATTAAAACTTTTAGTGAACACCTCAGCTATCTTTTCAGAAAGCATCTTGAATTTTTGGTAAATACATTTACTTTTGTAGAGAAGGTCTTAAAATAAAACTTGACTACTTATACAACAGGTGAATTACGTTTTCTTAAACATAAGGGGTTATCTAATCACATAATAAAAATTGATTATATCTTTTTGGTCACATGACACTATTTTGAGAACATTGAAATATTCTTCTAAAAATACATAACAACTACAAAAATGAGTCTAGTTTTTTTAACATGGAAATTTTATTTAAAATACATCATTAATTTTATATTAAATCATTCAAATAAAATATGAACAATATTTTAGCTTCCTAAAACAGTAGATATTAACTTAGCATATAAGCCATATCTTATGTGTTTGATTTAGATAAGCAGAGAGGTGCTGGGGGCTCATGTTATAACAGAAAAACATTTTTTGCAAGGACCTTCCTTTCCTCTGGGAAGCTTTGCTGATATTGGCTGGATTCTTACATGTATGGCCTTTGGCTGAGATGACTCATGGATCCAATTGTCTCTTGGGTACAATCTAATTATTTTAGTTATGCTGGGTTCACTCTTACATCAGAAATCAAATTCTAAAAGGAAGTGAAATTCCAGGATGCTTCCCTATGGCTTATGTTCACAAATGCACACCATGACTTCTGCTGTATTCTATTGCAAGAAGAAATTATCAGGCCAGTTAAAATTCAGGAACTCACAAAATGTACCCACTTAGTAGCAAGAAAATCTCAAACTTCTACAAAAATGTAAAATGAGATCAGTAATGAAACATTTAGCACAAATAACATTTAAAAAAAAATCTAGAAATTCCGTCCTCTGTGTGTATCCTTAGCATTTGTCACAACACATTTAAGGGCAGTGTGTATTCAATGCTGCTGGTGGGTTAAATGAAAATGCCCACACTAGGCTCACACTTGTAAGCTTAGTTGATGAATTGTTTGGAATGGATCAGGACATGTGGTCTTGTTGAAGGAGCTGTGTCACTGGAACTGGAATTTGAGGTTTCAAAAGCTCACAGCAAGCCTAGAGTCTTTGTCCCTGCCTGTTACCTGTGGATCAGGATGAAAGGCTCTCTGTTGCTGCTCCAAAACTATCATGCATGGTAATAGATTATAACTCTTGGTAACTCTAAGCAAGACACTGATTAAATACTTTTTTGATGTGTTGCCTTGGTCATGGTGTCTCTTCACAGCCAGAGAGCAGTAATTAAGACAATGCTGTTCAAGCAAGTGATCATGAAAATATGCAGTTTGATTTACTTAAAGATTAAGGCTGTAGCTGACCCAGCCCAGTAACCAAAACTAACTGAAAACGACTTCAACTTTTCATTGAAATCAATAACTTAAAAAAGAAAATTATCGTAGACATGTTTTACAAGGCAGATTAGTGCATGAGTAATTGTTTATCCAAAACAATAATCAATGTAACATGAAAGATAATGCAAGATCACTCACAGCAAGGCAAATGATTTTTGATAACTTCAATGACTTTTTTATAAGTTAATGTTTGCTTGTTGAGCAGTTATGAGCCTTATGAAACATCTGGTACTTTTTGCTTTCATAAAGAATTCTTATTTGGGTATTAAGTAATGATAATAAAGCAGTTCTTTCATCAGGACTTGAAAAATAGCAATTTGTGATAGCTGGATACAAAGACAAAACACTTTCACCATTAATTTGCAAATATTTGAAATTATTTCAATTGTTTGCTTAAGAATGTAAGAGTTTTTTTTTTCAAGGATGGAAATATGGCTCAGCAGTTAAAAGTGTATACTGCTCTTACAGAGGACCAGAATTTGTTTGCCAATACCTATGCACAGATCATGACTGCCTGTAATACAAGCCCCAAGAAACTTGACACCCTTTTCAGGGCTCAACAGGCACCCACATGGAGATGGACATACTCAGAAACAGATATAGATACACATTTCTTATTTTTAAAAACGAAAAGAAATTTAAGGTTTTCTTTCCTGTGCATATGTTCTCAATTTAAATTTTAAACATAAATATAAAGGTAAATGCATTAATTATGAAGACAGTTCATAATTTACAGTGGTTTGAAGGAGAATGGCCCTCATAAGCCCACATATTTAAATGCTAGATTCCTGGTTGGTGAAACTGTGCAGAGAAGGATTAGGAGGGTGGCCTGTTGAAGCAAGTCTGTCATTGGGGGTTGGATATGAGGTTTCAAAAGCCTATGCCAGCCTCTCTCTCTGCCTCCAACTTGCATATGAAATGTAAGCTCTCAGCTACTGCTCCAGTGATGTGCCTGTCTGTGTGCTGTCATGCTCTCTACCATGATGGCAATGGACATCCCTTCTGAAACTGTAAGCGAGCCCCCAAATTAAATGTTTTTTCTTTTTAAGTTACCTTGGTCATCCTGTCTCTTTACAGAAATAGAACTGAGATATAATCCTTTAATTTGTTTGTTCAATTCAATCATTCCTATAATCATCTCTGATCTTTACCATCAAAAAATGTAACACTATTATAAGAAATACCAGTATGAATATGTAAAACATTTGATATTTTAATAAATTGAAAAAGCAGAATAATTAGCATCATTACATGTGGTTCCATGTGTTATCATGGAGTACTATTTTAATTTTCTTTTTCACACTTTTATATTCATTGAGCTTTTTCTACAAGATAATTACATTTACCTCATAACTTGAAGTAAATAAATCAGTGACAGCCACAAAACCAATAGAAGTTCTTATCAATTGATACATCATTATTAATTGTTAGCATAAGATTTTTTTGATGTGATATTTATATGTATTAGTGTAGATATCCCATTTTTTAAAAAATGAATACACTACATTATGCTACATAGGCTCTCTCATTTTCTTACTTAAAGTATACAGCAATGTGTGATTTACATTTTATAAATAAAGAAAATAAATCACAAATAGGCAATTTAACTTAACTAATTTAAAAAGTAGCATCATTATTACATGTGACAATAAAATAAATTTTTTGTTTGTTTTTCAAGACAGGATTTCTCTGTGAAACAATCCTGCCTGTCCTGTAACTCACTTGGTAGCCCAAGCTGGCCTAGAACTCATAGAGACCTACCTGCCTCTGCCTTCCGAGTGCTGGGATTAAAAGCATGTACCACCACCGCCCAGCTGATAATAAAGTGATTTTAATGTGGCTTAATATGTATAGTCCTTTGAGGCAATAATTTTCTTTCATGGTAAATATATACCTAGAACAGAACAAGTGGTAAGTTAATAAAAAAAATATTAGGTTGTACAATTTTCTCAGTAAATTTTGTTGAAGCCTTGTTTTAGATACCTAATGGTATATAACAAATTACTCCAAAACTCAGTAATTACTATAATCAACAATTATTATTTTGTAATTTCTATAATTCAGAAACTGGTCCTAAATTGGTTGTATTTTTCTCAATGAAGCTCTCATTCAAAGTTGCAGCAAATAAATCAACCAATGGTGCAGTGTAGTTAGAATTTTTCTTTGGGCCACCAACCAAATAACAACACAGAGACTTATTGTTAATTATGAATGCTCAGCCTTTGTTTAGGTTGTCCCACTGGCTCTTTTAACTTAATCTGCTTTTGATTCATCTATATTTTGCCTTGGGTATTTACCTTTAATTCATTCTATATGTCCTACTTTCCAGCTTCCTCTATTTCTGGCTTTCTGACCACTGATGTCTCCCAGCATCTCTTTTGTTCCTTCCCCTTCCCTTCATTCTTCAAGCTTAATTCCTCCTCCTACTTACTCTCCCTGTCCTGAGTTCCTATCTATACCTTCTCCCTCACTGTTGGCCATTAAGCTTTTTATTATACCAATCAGGTGCCTTAGGCAGGAGAGGTGAAACAGCATCACATATTTAGACAACTAAACAAATGCAACACATTCTTATATACTTAAACAAGTATTCTGCCACATAAAGAAATGCAACACATCTTTGCACAGTTAAACAAATATTTTGCAATATTTCATCCTTTTTTTCTAAATAAAAAAAGGTTTTTGCTGTAACATAGTAAGACTATATACAATAAGAACAATTATCAAGTAAGAATTACATTTACAATATCTACTTGCATTTGGCAAATTCAGATAAAATATTTATTATTGATCCTATCCTGGTGAATCCAAATTTGTGTACCTAATTTACTTTCTATTCTAACTTGCATTACCAACCTCAAAACATTTTCTTAGATAAACAATTTAAGCTTTTATGTCTCTCAACCTTATACACTTTATACCTCTTTCGTGAGTGTTTTTTTTTTTAATTTAGTAGCAAGGAAAACTGTAACTATAACTCTCTCATCTTCAACTCCATCAGAGACATGAGGATATAATATTACCTGAGATAACAGGAAGTGTAGTACAAGCCACTTCCAAAACTATTGAAATGACAGAAACAGCTGGCAGCCTGGACAGTCACCCAAAGTTTCTTTGCAGCATTGGGGTATCCATCTTCAGCCTATAGGTCTAGAATATCTGACAGATATCCTTTGTGTCCTGCAGAATATCTGGCAGACTTTTCTATGAAGAAGGAATTTTGAAGTACTGTACTACCTTGTCCTGGAAAAGTTCAGCAGTCACTTTCCTTTGTATCCTACATGTCTAGTTTAGACAGTGTACTGTCAGCAGTCAGGGAAAGAATACTTTCTTCCCAAAATTGCTAAATTGCCACATGAAAGCAAACTCCATATGGAGGTTCTTCAATGCCTATCATCCTTTTTTTTGAAGTAAATTGGTGCTGCCAGGAGCAGGCATGTCTCACTGTCATGAAAAGCCTTAGGTTATTAGATGTTTTAAATGCCATATTCTGTAGGTCTCTGAAGCATTTGAAGATAACATATCTATCTAAAAAATACCTGTTTAAGTTTGAGAACATATCTAACACGACTGACTACAAGTTTGATTATTATACAGGACTAATTACTAATCTGTAGTTCTTAATTATACATTACATTTTTAAATGAGCTGCAGAGGTACAATATCTTAAACAAGAGTAGAAACATATGTCCAGTATAAAAATTAACTTTAAATTTGTATCAATATATCAAAATCCATACAAATGTAAAATATTTGAGAATAATAGTTGTCTTTTATCCTATATTCCTATACCCCCCCCCAAACAATAACAAGCATCCTTAACCCACTGAATGACTAAAAATCACCCACCCCACCTCTTGGAAGTGTTGGTGTTGTGTTCTCTAGACTGCTTCCTGCTATCATGGGGTGATGGCATCCCCAGGGTACCCTGAGAAAATTGAGAAAATTGTCAAGTCTTGTGAAAACTATCTGTAACATTTGTCATCCAGTCTCTGTGTAATGGGAAAGTACAAGGCTTGTCTGAAGTCCTGTGAGCCTGAACCATCTCAGCTAGCAGCCTTGAACATGTTCTGAATGCAGAATTCTGAGGAAACTGCAACAGAAATATTCTGAAAGGCTGAATCACCAGGGCTACCAATTTTCATTGGTATCTAGTTCCCTTGCTCTGAAAACATACAAACTTTCAAAGGTAACATACATACCTGTATTAACATGAGTATGGTCTGTGTGTTGTACACAAGCCAGCCAAAGATATATATATATATATATATATATATTATTTATTTATTTATTTTATGGTTGAGCAAGTAAAAAAAATTTGTAAACTTAATAAATTTGGACTGTGTAACTACACCTCTATTCATGCTATGTGAAAGGAGGCCATGTAATAAGAAGTCATGAGGACTATGTAAACAACAAGATTTATTATGTCTCACTCAGTTTCAGAGCTGTTTCCATGTCAAGGGATCATTATATATGTCACCTGTCTTGTAGTGTTTATAGGTTTATTTTGTTGTATCTGTAGCCAAGATTTTCTGGGGATACCCCCAATCAATTATTATGATCTCTATTAAATTCATAGAATCCACAGCCTTTTATTTCCTGTGGAAACAAAAGCACAACCTCTCCCCCAATGCAACACATTTTCTGAATTCTATTTTAAAGTTAAAATATCCCTAAAGTATCTGGGCTCATTCAATTCAGCAATTCCTTTTATAATCTCATGCCTCTTAGCAGCTGTGATTCTCTTATCAAAATTCAAAAAATTCAAAGTAAAAAAAAAAAAAGACCATCATACAGGATCTAGACTCCTTGTATATTTCCCGTCTTTATGAGGCTTATTCTTTTTATATTTCCTTACTCTTTCTTTAAAGACTTTACTTAATTATTTTTAAACTATTTAATTTTTCCTGTGGAAAAAAGTCTATACCCATTTTCTTTTCTTTCCTAATCACATATGCACACTGTAACCTGTTTAAAGGTTTTTTTGGTCTGGTCCTGTTTTATCATGTACCTGTAGTGTTTTCTGACATGAGCCAAACCTTAAACTGCTAAGTGGCCCCTATGCCCTCTGTTTGGTGGCTCCAGCTCCTCCTTGGGTCTATGAGAGCTGAGCCTTAAGCCCACTGGCCTGCCTGAGAGCTGCTTTTGACTGGGAGCTGTGTTTAACAAAGCTGCATTTAACTGCCTCAACACTAAAAAGTTGGTGCACTCACTGTGGCAGGTGTTTTTACTTAGCTTGCTGTTTCTACTTTGTGTATCAGCTGTTCAAGTGCTCTGCTGTACAGCACCACCTTTTAAAGAAGCCATATCCGGTCTTTCTTTCTTTCTTTCTTTTTTTCTTTTTTCAGTTTTCCCAAGCCCTATGTGGAAATTCAGGCCCTGTTGGGTGCTATTTGTACCTGGAATTTTTCTTTATAGAGTTAAACAAATGCAACACATCTTTGCATAGTTAAACAAATATTCAACTACAGTGTAGTAACCTTAAAGTTCAACTACAGGTGAGAATAGAACTCCAAGATATTTTGTGCCACAGGTGATTCTCAGACCCTTTAATGCCACTGCATGACCTTCTCTAATGTAGTTCAAACATACTAATTGTCTTTTCTTAATGAAAATGTGAAATTTATAGGAGATAAACAAATAGTTTCTGTCATTTGTAACCTGTTCTCAGAAGTGGCATCCATTGTTTCTTCTATATCACTTAGAAGTGAGTTTCTATATCCAACCTGAGGGTGACACTAAAGAGAAAACACATGAATCCAACAACACTAAAAGCTGCTTACACAAAGGTGAAGGTGGGTTTTTCACATAAAATTTATTTTGATTTGTTTCAATCTCTGTATTCCTGACTTTTGTCGGTTTGTTTTGTTTTGTTTAATCCCAGATGTTGTTAGTGAGAAAAGAAAAATGTCTAATAGTTATAATAAAGAATGTATAGTCATTATGTTAAAAAGTAGTAATGTTAAATCACTTAGATATTTATGGCAATCTACAAGATTTGGAAACATTAACTGAAAAGGAGAAAAAGTTCTGAGGTCATTATGAGTAGGTAATTGTGGCCTATAGCTTTCAGGCAAAATCAGAAAATGATTCATTGTTGAGTCATAGAAAAACACTGACTTGGAGGCCTGAAACAAAATGGAGAAATTTTCTATTAATAGGTGGATCTGAAGCAGTGAATCTGTATTTTTCATCAATAAAGGATTGGGCTTTTGAATGATCATATATAACCAACATAAAGTAAGAATCATAGAAAAAGTGAGAGAGGGAGGAGGGATATTTCTCAGTAGCATTTGTCTTATTTAGAGATATATCCTATATGTCTAGGTTTCCTCCATTTGGATCTCCTTTCATACAAGGAGGTAGATAACATTAGATAATGACTCTGTGATACCATCTTACACCTGTCAGAATGGCTAAGTTCAAAAGCACTGAAGACAGCTCATGTTGGAGAGGATGTGGAACAAGGGGAACACTTTTACACTATTGGTGGAAATGCAAACTTGTAAAGCCACTTTGAAAATAAGTATGGTGGTTTCTCAGAAAATCAGGACTCAATCTTCCTCAGGACCCAGCTGTATCATCCTTGAGCATATACCCAAGGAATGCTCAATCATACCACAAGGACACATGCTCAACTTTGCTCATAGCAGCATTATTTGTAATAACCAGAACCTGGAAACAACCTAGATGCTCCTCAACTGGAGAATGGATAAAGAAAATGTGGTACATATACATAATGGAGTACTACTCAGCAGGGAAAAACAATGACATCATGGGGTTTGCAGGCAAATGGATGGAACTAGAAAGTATCATCCTGAGTGAAGTAACCCAGACTCAGAAGGACAAATATGCTATGTACTCACTCATAAGTGGATTCTAGATATAAAGCAAAGGATAACCAGACTGAAACCCACAGCTCCAGGGAGGCTAGCTAGTAAGGAGGACCTTAGGAAGGATGCATGGATCACCCAGAAATGGAGAAATGGATGACATCTACATGAGCAAATTGAGGGCGAGGGGGGTAATGGAGGGCAAGCAACAGGGGATGAGAGTTTAGGGGAGCGGGAGGTTTGAGCTGGAATGGGAACAGAGTGGGAGAGCAAGGAAAAAGATACCATGATAAATGAAGACACCATGCGAATAGGGAGAAGCAGAGTGCTAGAGATGTTCCCAGGAATCCACAAGGGTGACTCTACCATAGACTGCTGGCAATAGTTGAGAGGGTGACTGAGCTGACCTACTCTGGTGATCAGATGGCTGAATACACTGTCATCGTAGAACCCTCATCCAGTGACCAATGGAAGCAGATGCAGAGATCCATGGCCAGGTCCCAGGCAGAGCTCCAGGAGTCCAATCTATGAGACAGGAAGGATTCTATGAGCAAGGGATATAGAGACCATGATTGGAAAAAGTACAGAGACAACTAGCCAAATGAGTAGAAATGCATGAGCTGTGGACCAATAGCTGAGGAGGCCCCATAGTATTGGACTAGGCCCTCTGGATAGATGAGACAGTTGTTTAGCTTGAACTGTTTGGGGGGCCACAGGCAGTGGGATTGGGGCTTGGAGCCAGCTTTTTGGAGCCTAGTTCCTATGGTGAGACACTTTACACAGCTTTGGTGGAGGGAGGAAAGGCTTGGACCTGACTTTACTGAATGTACCAGGCTCTGCTGGGAGATCTTGCCTTGGAGGAGGTGGGAATGGGGGTGGGTGGGTTGGTGGGGAAGGCTGGGGGGCTGGAGGAGAGAGGGCAAGATAATCTGTGGTTGGTATGTAAAATGAATAGAAAATCCCTTAATAAAAAAAAACTAAAACAGCACATTTTTTAAAAAATAATACTCTGCTGTGAAATCTCATGTGATGATAATATCTGAATGTTGATTTCAAGTCGATGATACATGATTTGGTTCAGTGTTTTCTAAAACTTCTACTTTATATCTTGTTTGGTGAACACAACTTTAGTAAAAATAAATAGACTGCACACATGCAAAAAAAAAAGAAAAAAAGAAAAAAAAAGAAAATGCATATAAGGCAAGAAAGATGGTAAATATACTTACAGCACATTTATCTGGAACACACATGGTGGAAGAAACACATCCAACATTCGCATGCCTATGACCATATAAAAGTAAGCATGAATTTCTCCCTAAAAGCCCAGAAAAATAATTTCCAAAGTATATATGCCTGTTCTAACTTTCTCCAAACATCTATGTTTTTATTTTTGCATTTCACCCACTTTAAAAAAAAAAAAAAAAACTTTTGGTATCTACACATTAATTCTAGCAGCAATTTTAAACTTCTTCGAGTAATAGATACATTTTTTACCAAGTTGGAAACATTTAGCTTAGTTTAAAACAATGCTCTAAGCAGGATGGATCATGGCTGATCATATTATTTCTAGTTCTTCTAAGGAGCTGAGAGCATAGTGCACTACAATACATTCGTGGCAGCTGCAGGTATTTCCAATCTGAATAAATCTCTACTTCTATAGGCACCCTTAGTCCTCTAGAATCTAACAACAATAACAAATCATATATTCATTCTATGAATTTTCCAAGGATGAAAATTACTGGGAGCACTATAGTATAATTCCTTAAGAAATAAAGATTCCTAATATTGGCAATCCTACTGATTCTCTGTGCAGTAGTAATGTAACACCTTAATTTGTGTAGTTGTTCATTACTCGGTAAATAGATTCTGGATGGACTTAATCAAGATTTAACATTGATGTATCTAATGTTGTCTACCTTCTTGTATGAAAGGAGATCCAAATGGAGAAAAGATAGCCTATAGGATATATCTCTAAATAAGACAAATGCTGCTGAGAAATATTCCTCCTCCCTCTCTCACTTTTTCTATGATCCTTACTTTATGTTGGCTCTATATGATCATTAAAAAGCTCAATCCTTTATTTATACGTAAAAACAGAAAAATTAAACAAAGCAATCAAACAGGTGTGATCGTTATCCTTAATTTTCAACTTGGAACAATTCAGAATTACCTTGAAAAAAAGGATCTTTAGGGGCTCGTTACATTGTGCTGGCCTGTGGGCATGTCTGTGGAGAATTGTTTTAACTACATTAATTAATATGGGAAGAAACACTTCTCTGTGATTGGCAGGGGTCCTGAACTGTAAAATAGTGGAGAAATCTTGCAGTTTTCATGCAAGCTGGCCAGCATGTATGCAACATTTTTATCTCTGCTATTAACTATAGATGTGATATGACTAGCTATCTCGTGTTCCTTCTACAGGGATGGACTACATCCTAGGATTTACTAATATTTTATTTCAGCATCAAAAATGAAAGAAGTACATAATCAGTACCAAGAGTGGGCTTCTTACCTGAATATGTGGCCTTTATGCCTTGGAATACTTTGTGGGAGAAACATGGAAGCATTTCATATGCTACACTAAAAAAATCCATTGAGCCAGGTAGTGGTAGCACATCCCTTTAATCCCAGCACTCAGGAGGCAGAGCCAGGCAGATCTCTGTGCTTTCAAGGCCAGTATGTTCTACAGAGCGAGATCCAGGACAGGCACCAAAACTACACAGACAAACACTGTCTCAAAAAACCAAAAAAAAAAAATCCATTGAATACTTGGAGCAGAGATTAATGGGCTATTTCAGTGTGAGCTTATATAAGAATACTGAGAGAAACGTAGTCTACTCAGACCAGGTTCATTGGATTTTGGAAAATAGCAAATACTCTTCCAAGAGCAGGAATAGGGTATTGTTGTGTGGTATTTTGGATAAGACTCTGTGTGTTCTAGTCATTCTGTGGCTAAAGAAGTAGCCATGCTTGTTAAAGAGATCAGCACCAGCTCCTGTACTCTATTAGGTCATTAGAAAAATGCCTTCTTGTGGTCAGCACACAATTGTCATCCAAGGCGGCAGTGTTGCAGGCTACGTCTCTGGGTGGAAGCAGAACTTAGCAATGCAGTATGAGTTGTCAACATGATATCATTGCTGAAAAGTCATCGTAAGTAACTGAGGCCTAACAACACGTAGCAGGACTGTATTTCCTGCAGAAATGCCTAGAAAAGCCACGAGAAGTGAAGCCTTATTTGCAATGGAGGGTCTAGAATATTGCACTATATTTTATATTATGAAATAAATTTAGAATTCTCAGGACAAGCTGTGGTTTAGAGTGAAGTGTTTGTGGGTAAAGTTGTGAAGGACTGAAGTAGTGATTTTTTTTTTAATTGTCACCTTGACCAACATAGAATAATTTGGGAAGAGTATCTTAGTGAAGTATTGTCTACATCAGGATTGCCTGTGGGATATTGTCTCAATTGTCTTAATTGATATGAAGAGCCCACTTTTTCTGCTTTTTGCTTGAGTGGCCTTCACACTGTCAAACTCATGGACTCTACTGCTGCCACTTCTGGTTAATTTTCTAATATTAAAATCAGGTTCTTCATGCTTCCAATGTTGACTGAGTACCAATTGCTGTTCAGAAATCACGCAGTCTTCCTGCACCAGGTTGGACTGTGGAAGCATCCAGCATTGTGAACTGAGTAAAGAACTACAAAGTTCTTGGCCTCTCTAGTGTGAGACAGACATTGTTGAATTACTCTGACCATCCATTTAAGTCAATATATTCATTTCATCTTTAATAGCTATCAATTCCACCAGGTCTGCACACACACCTGCTGTGGGATGGTCTGTATGTCAAGTGTGTTGCTGATTGGTCAGTAAATAAATCACTGATTGGCCATTGGCTAGGCAGAAAATATAGGCGGGACAAGGAGAAGAATTCTGGGAAGTGGAAGGCTGAGGGAGAGACACTGCCAGCTGCCATCAGGACAAGGAAGATGTAAAGTACCGGTAAGCCACAAGCCACGTGGCAAAGTAAAGATTAATAGAAATGGTCTAAATATAAGAGTAAGAGCTAGACAATGACAGGCCTGAGCTAATGGCCAAGCAGTTTAAATAATATAAGAGTTTGTATGTTTATTTTATAAATGGGCTCTGGGACTGGCGGGACTTGGTGGCAGGAGCTGGAGAAAAATTCTCCAGCTACACACACCCAAAAAATGTGGGAGTATGAGCACTCTGGAATAAAGAGGTATTTTACTATAAGTCATCATTTTTTTCTTAGCTGTATTATACATAATTGGGCTTCATGGCATTTATGAAATAATCACTGTGTCCCAAACACTGATTGCATATGATAGAAATTCCTATTTTTATGCCCTGATGTGGAGACTGAGAAAGAAAGGACAGGGTCACCCAAATGACGGAATTAGCATGACTGTGTAATTACTTAATGAACTAAATGCCTTCATTGACTTGAGAAACTCTACTCTTGCTTTCAAATTTAACCCTTATGTTTGTGCCAGAAAGAAGAAAATATACATCCATTATTGAGTCAACTTGTCTTCTACAATCTGATTCTCAAATTAACGAATATCACAGGTTCTTTTCCTATACATCAGTTGCTTTAAATTGACTATCCAGTACTGTAATTGTCTATGAGGACTGGAGGTAAACTTGTATGTATGGAACCAAGTAAGTCCAGAGGTATATAGATTTTGGTTTTGTCAGTCATTTTATATACATACATGTCATACCGTTTAATGTGTGAAATAATTTATGAAATATTTACAAATTAACTAGTTTTGGATTTATGGATTCATTTATAAACTGATATTTTTATTTTTAAAAACATGAAAAATGACTTATACACTTAAGATGTATTGAAACATGGTTAAATTTTACTATTAACTTTAAAATAAAACCATATATAACTAAATTCTTTCTAATGTAGGATTAATACAGCATTCTTACAAATAGATTTAGATTGTACTCTTGTATATATTTTCTCAACCTATTATATAATATTAAGGCCTTGCTTTGATACAAAATAATGTAGAGACTCTTGCAAAGCCGTCTGAATTCTCCAGTTTTATTTTTCCAGCTAAAATAAAGCATGTTTTAAAATGTTTAATAAAGCTTTTTAAATGTGTAGTCACAGATGTTATTTCTGAATTTAATTTCGTCTTGATTTGAAGACTTGTGCTTTTTATGCAAAGGCACATCAGAGAACAAACTATGCAAATATAAGTGAGAATCAAAGTGTACTATGGATGTGGGTGTTATAGACAAAAATGTGGTTTGAAGTAATAGAACAAGTAGTGTGGCTAATGCTAAAAAAGGAGAGTTTTAGATGCTAATTCAGAACAAGTACAAATACAGTGAACTGGATTAAACCCCACATTATAATTTGCTTTGACTTTGTTTTTTTTACATTAAAGGACACACAGAGCAAAAATTGTGATACCTATGTACATACATATATTGGTGATAAATTTGAATATAGATTCTTTAATAAATTAAGTGGTTTTGGACAATTTATTTTAAATATGCTTTAATTGAAATATAATTACATCACATGCCCTATCCTTTCTGCCCTCTAACCTATCACATACCCACTCTCTCAAATTGATAGTCTCTTTTTCTTTGAATATTATTGCTACACATACACACATGTACATGTGCCTATGAACAAATATGTGAGTGTAACCTGCTGATCCACTTCTTTTCTGTTTTTGTATATATGGTTTCAGGGCTGACTTCTCTGCATTGTGCAAACAAGGAGACCCATCATTGTAGGAGGCTAATTCTCCTTTCCCAATAGTCATTAATTACTTGTAGTTCCCTGTCTAGGTCTCCACAAAATTTTCCCTGAATATATGGCCTTTATGCCTTAGAATACTTTGTGGGATACTTTGTAGACCAGACTGGCTGAGAGAGAGAGAGAGAGAGAGAGAGAGAGAGAGAGAGAGAGAGAGACAGACAGACAGACACAGAGACAGACACAGAGACACAGAGAGACAGAGAGATTACCATATTTATGGTTTTGTTTATGCAGTTCATTGCTGAGAAAGCCATTAGTGATAGCCATATGATCCCATATTTTCAACATTTTAGAAAATTGGGTATGATTGTGATTATATTAGTCTGGTTCTCATTTTTAGTTCAATATTGTAAAGAATGTATACTATGCATGCACTAGGTATACATTTTAATGTTTAATACATAGTTAATACATGGAGAATTTTGGGGGATATCTTATGAAACTTTTTTCCTCTTCCTTACTAAAATATTCATATATTATCCAAAATAGTTCATATTCTGTCAGTTCAATTGAACAGGCCATTTTTGAATGCATAGTTTTGGATCACTGTAGTTTCTTAAAAGTGAAGAGAGTGAAGGTGAGAAAGGGACAGACAAAGAAATATTTCTTAGTTTGATTAGGTGCTTGTATTAGTAATTAATATGTCAGGAACTTTGAGATTAGTGCAGAAAAAATAGAAAGAAAAGAAGTTAAAAACGACAAATTAATTAAAATTCTTATTAGCTGAAGTTAAGGGTTCTGAGAGTGTTACATGGCTTCTTTGTTAAGTGTGTTTCCATTTTCAATGAAACAGTTACTACATAGAAGAAGCTGAGTTGTTTTTTTGACAAATGAGTGAATAATAAAGATGTTTATTTGGTTGTCTCTGTAGGTTTCCCCATCATGATCTTGATGCCCTTGCTCATAGAATCCCTCTTTTCTCTCTTGGACTGGCCTCTTAGAGCTTGGTCTGGCGTTTGGCTGTGGATCTCTGCGTCTGCTTCCATCAGTTACTGGAGAAAGGCTCTATGAAGACATTGAGGGTGTTCACCTATCTGATCACTGGGTTTTAAGCCAGTTCAGGAACCCTCTCCATTATTGCTAGTAGTCTAAGCTGGGGTCATCCTTGGAGATTCCTGGGCACTTCCCTAGCACCCGGTTTCTCCCTACTCCCATGATGCCTTCCTCTATCATGGTATCTCTTTCATTGCTCTCCCACTCCATCCATGTTCCAGCTCGACCATCTGGTTCCCTTATGTTCTCATCCCCCATCCCCTACCCTCCATTGCTCACCATGAAATTTAGATCCACAGCTGTGGAGCCTGCATAGGACTGGACTAGGCCTTCTGCATATCGAAATAGTTGTGTAACTTGATCTGTTAAAGGGGCCCCATGGCAGCAGGATCAGAATCCATCCCTGGTGAGTGAACAAGCTTTTTAGAGCCCACTACCTATGATGGGACACCTCGCACAGCCTCGAGGCAGGGGAAGGGGCTCAGACTTGCCTCTACTAAATGTACCTCATGTACCCATGGGAGGTCTTACCTTCTTGTAGAAGAGAATGGGGGTGGTTTGGGAGGGGGAGGTTGGAGGGGTAGTAGAGGGAAGATGGGTTCTTTGATTAGTATGTAAAATGAATTAAAAAATTCTTAATAAAAGCAGTAATAAAAAATAAAGATGTTTGTTATAAACATTGAGAAGAGTCAAAGCTACTGGCTGGTAATAGCCAGAGAAAGCTGTTAAAATATTGACAGATGAATTTTGTGATGGACAGGATTTGGAGTGTTATATTTTTAAGAATAAGTTAATTATCATATGTAGAGTCATCATAAGTTTGTGCATCAATTGTTTTACTCATTATAGTGGCAAAATATCTGATGAAAGAGAACTTAAGGAAGGGCTTGTTTTGAATTGTGATTATGGCCATGGTGTCAGGGGCTTGAGACAGCTGCTCACACTGTCTGCCAACATGAAATAAAAGATAAATGCTGGTCCTCATTTAGATTTCCTCTTCTTTCTTTTGTGTTTAGTCCATGAAGCTAATACATAGAATTACATAGATTCAAATTCTAACCATCACAGTTTTTAAGATGGATAATCAAGATACACAAAAAGAGATGCTAAAATTTACAGAAAAAAAGGAAAATTAGAAACCATTTTTTTTTAGAAAAGTGTGTTTTGCAGTTAGCTTTAAAATTGACAGTAAATTTTGAGAAATAAATTTCAGCTTAAAACCTTGAATGCAATTTTACGAACAGGAAGAACTGAATTTAAATAACTAAATAGTGTTCTATGAGACTTTCATTATATGTAAAAATATCTGAGGTAAATTATAAGGAGAGATGTGCTATTTTACAAGTACCTCGTAATGGGAAGAGCATGACACTTCATGATAGCCAGGAAGCAAGGAGACAAAAATTCAGCTACTCAGCCTTTTCTTTTGATTCTGTCTACACCTACAGCTAATGGGATAGTGTTCTACATCCTTGAGCCAGATTCCTTTAGCCTTAGTCAGTCCTTACAGACATACCCAGAAGCATAATTTATGAATCTGAATCTCGGAGCTTCTTAGTATAATCCAGCTGACAATAAAGAATAACCACTACACATTTTAAAAAAAGCCAAAACAAAAGTGTATTCTCATGATTGTTCTCATTCATTATCCATTGACTATTGGACAAGCTGGAATTGTGAACAATTTAGCAATACTAAAGTTGATATCCCTGGAACATATGTTTGGAGATGGCAATTAGCATACAGGCAATTCATGTAGAGCACTTTAGAAATTTTGTTTGTTTTGCAAGATAGAAATAGAAATTGCAGTGGTGCCACATAGGATCTCACATGGTTTGAGAGTTGACATTAGCTTGGGGATTTCAAAACAGTCCCATCCTGACAGCATAAGAAAGTGAGAACAGAACTACTTTTGTGTGTATTCATCATTGGTTGAAGTTTAGACCTTAAGAGCTGGTCTGGCATTGGGTCAGCTTGACCTGTACATCTGTGAACAATTTATTTATAAGATTAGCAAGGAGCTGATAATAATTAAAGCTATCATTTATTATCATAAAAATTTTATCCAGGAAGATACATTCTCCATTTAGAAATAAAATGTAAAGTAAAAAAAAAAAAAACAAAAAACAAAAAACAAAAAAACCTTGCTTCAAAAACAGAGTATTGGAAAACTTTCTAACTTTCTGTCACATAATCTGTAGAACATTCCTTTGCACTGTGTCAAAATATATAACTGTGATTGGCTTAATAAAAAACTAAATGACCAATAGCTAGGCAAGATTTTGAGAGCAGAAGAAATGCTGGGAAGAAGAAGGCAGAGTTGCCAGACAGAGAGGAAGCATGACATATAGGAAATGAGGTAACAAGTCATGAGCCATATGGCAGCAGATAGATTAACAGAAATTGGTTAATTTAAGTCATAATAGCTAGTTAGAAACAAGCCTAAGCTATTTGTTCAAGGTTTCATAATTAATAATAAGTCTCCATGTGGTTATTTGGGAGCTTGATGGCAGGACATAAACATCTGCTTACAAATGGTACCCAACTGCCTGGACTGGTCTACTCTGGTGACCAGTCTAATGAATACCCTAACCACCATCATAGAGCCTTTGTCCAGTGACTGATGGAGGCAGATCCACAGCCAGGCACTAGGCTGAGCTCTGGGAATCCAATTGATGAGAGAGAGGAGAGATTCTGCAGGTGAGGGACGTCAAGATCATGATGGGAAGATGTGCAGAAATGACCAGTCACACAAGTGGAAGCCTATGAACTCTAGACTAGTGGCTGTGGAGCCCCCATGGGACTGAAATAGGCCCTCTAGATACAGAAGATGGTTGTTTGGCTTGAACTGTTTGGGAGGCACCCAGGCAGAAGGTTTGGGATCCATCCCTGGTGCATGGGCAGGCTTTTGGGAACCCGGTGCCTGTGGTGTGACACCTTTCACAGCCTTGGTGCAGTGGGGAGGGACTTGGACCTGCCTAGACTCAGTGTGCTGGGCTCTGCTGACTCCCCATAGGAGACCTTGATTGGGGGATGTGGGGATGTGGGGTGGCTTGGGAAGAAGGGCTGGGGAGTGGGAGGAGGGAGGAGATGGGAACTGTGGGTAGTATGTAGAGTGAGTAGAAAATTTCTTAATAATGAAAAATGAAAAACAAAAACCAAACAAACAAAAATAGTACCCAACATCTAGGAAAGTATTTCTACATAGGATGTGGCAAAGCTTAAAAAAAAAAGGTTCCAAACACACAAAAATGGAGTCAAATGCCACTTCCTAGATCTTCATTCTCTCATGTGGGCCATGGTACAGAGATGTATCTCTCAGGCACTGCCTGTAGACTTGAGCCACCAGTACACCATGATAAGGCACACAGTGATTTAAGATTTAACTTATGCAGACAGAAAAGGTAATAGATCATAGTAAAGCAGGTTCAAACAGAAAAAAAATAACTAAACAGATTACAGGGTGCTTAAAAATGTGCATAAGCTTAAGAAGAAAAAAGAAAATGGGTGTAGACAGTCATAGAGAAAAGTAAATCATTTACAAATAAAAAAAGTCATGTTGAGATGGGAAATACACAGTGAGTCTACACCTATATGGTGTTGTACTAACTTTAAATTTTTTGATTGCTTATGAAAAAACATCTGCTGAGAGACATTGGATTATGGAAACTGCTCAATAATGGACCTATATACTTTTAAAATATTTTAACTTCAAAATGTAAGTCAAAATCATTTTACATTGGGTAGAGGTTATGCTTTTGAAAATGAAAGACTATGGATTTATTCAAAGTTGATAGAGATCAGATCTGATCATGGAAGAACCTCTGAAAATCCTGGTTACAGACATAAAGAAAGAAACATAAAGTAACTATAAGACAGATGACATATATTTACCTGCTCTAACATAAAACCATAAAAAAATATTAAAAAAAGTAAAAATGTCATCTTTGGCTGGCTTGTGTACAATGCACAGCCCATACTTGTGTTAATGAAGACATATATACTACCTTTGAAAGTTAATGTTTTTTTCAGAGCAAGAAGAACACACACCAATGAAAACAGGTGGCCCAGGTGATCCAACTCTCAGAGTGCCTCTGTTGCAGTTTCCTCAGAGTTCTGTCTCCAGAACAGCTTTAAGGCTGCTAGCTGAGATGGTCCAGCATCACAGACTATTCTAGCCAGAACTTGATCATTATCCTAATTTTTTCAGGGTCCCCCAAAGATGCCAGCACCCACAGACAACAGAAAGCAGTCTTGACAACAAAATGTCAACATTCCCAAAAGATGGGCTGAGTCCAGGCATCCAGATGTCTGTTATTTCTATAGGTTTAGAAGTGGCTTGCACTATACTTCCTGTTTACTCAGGTAATATTATATCCTCCTTGAGTCCCTGATACTGTTGAAGATGAGATAGTTATAGTTATAGTTTTCCTTAGTTATGTTAGAAGATATATTAAGTACAAGACTTGGACTCATCAAAAGAAAATATATAATGGATTATTTTCTCTAAATTTGCCAAATACATATGGACTAGAAATTGTAACTCTAATTCTTACTTGATAATTGTTCTTATTTTTTATAGTTTCATTTGTTTTGTTTGTTTGTTCGTTTGTTTTTGGTTTTTTGAGACAGGGTTTCTCTGTGTAACTTTGGAGGCTGTCCTGGATCTTGCTCTGTAGACTAGGCTGGCCTCGAACTCACAGAGATCCACCTGGCTTTGCCTCTCTGAGTGCTGGGATTAAAGGCGTGAGCTACCACCGCCTGGCTATATAGTTTCATTTGTTAAAGTTAATATTTTTCCTTTCTACTTAGACAATACCTGATAATTGTTCTTACTTTATGTAGTTTTACTATGTTAGTGTTAAAAACTTACTTTTTAATTAGACAAAAACATGGAAATGTGGAATATTCCTTTACACTCTGTGAAGATATGTCACTGTGATTAGTTTAATAAAAATCTAAAAGCCAAAACCTAGGCAGAATTTGAGGAGCAAAGAGAACACTGGGAAGAAGAAGGCAAATTCACCAGCCAAATGTAGAGGAAGCATGACATATAGGAAATGAGGCCGTGAGCCAAGTGGCAGCATGTATATTAATAGAAATGGGTTAATTTATGTTATAAGAATTAGTTAGAAACAAGCCTAAGCTATTAGATGAGCTTTCATAATTAATAATAAGTCTCCATGTGGTTATTTGGGAGCTTGCTGGTGGGACAGAAAAATCTGCTTACACACATAGTCCTGTTGACAACGACTACTACTAGCAGTCAGTGTCTTGAGAATATATGTTTATATACAAAGACTTCTCTGGTCATATGCAAATCCTTATCTCATTGTATGATCTCTACAAAGAATCACAATTAGTGACTATTATGATGAAAAGCAACCAGCTGCATATCAGAATGAATACTTCAGGTAAGGTAGAAATAAGTTTTATCATTTAACAAAATAAAGATGACTTTAAAATGTAATTTTTCCATCCAAACTTATTTCTGGAGCATGTAAAATATTATTAACTTGGAGTAACGTTATGAACCAGAGATTATAGTGTCTCCACTGTGAGCACATGTATAAATTGATACCAAAAGTTTTCAGTTGTCAAGTTACTTATGAGCTTACTGAATGAGAAGAATTTTAAAAACTACTTCACTTGTGTGAAGAAAGGAAGTAACTTGCTTGATTTCCAACAGTATTAGACTTCCTGTAATATAATTTGCTATAACCTGAACTAAGCAGAAGTGGAGGTTAGCCTTAGGGTAGGGAAAAAGCAATCACTTGCTCTTATGATTTTTCTTGTTTAAAATTCCCCAGTCACCTCCACATCCCCATGGTTCAATTCCTCCTGTCCATTCTCAGCTTTGCTTTACCTACATAGGAAAGCTTGACTTTCTTTAGTGCAATTCCTGTGTATCTCTGATTGGTGACTTCTGGGATTTTGACAAAAGCAAGGTTTTCAGACCAACACGGCAGTTTCCTATAAAGGTCTCTGAGCATAGACACAAGATAAGATTATATGATGCAGTGTAAGCATATTACCAGAAGCAATGTGAGGCAGAAGGAGCCCTAGACCATATAACAGGTGCTTTGCTTTGCAGCTGTCAGTCAGAATCTTTCTTTGATCAACATAGTGATTAATTTAAAAAATTCATATCCAGAATACCCATGAGAACAAGTACATATTTGCACTTAAAACATTGCCTCCTTTCATCATGGCCATCTGTACATTTTCCTTCCTGAATGCTCAACTTTTTGCTACCAGAGGCCAATGAACTGGCGTGATTTCTGGAGAGACCCAGAAAGACACTGTATATCACATTGATTACACTCGACTCTCATCCAGAAGAGGATGATGATTTTCTTCATTTTAAGAGATGAATATAGTATTTATAAAAGAGGATTTTCTGTCTACAAAAATTCTTCCAGTAGCAGCATGTAGTGACACGTGGGATCTATGTGGACTTTATTCCAGGGTAAGAGTTTAAAAGTTACTTGAACACAGACCTTTAAAGATCTTTGAGTAACCATTCTGGTAAAGAACCTTGGTTGCTATAGTATTAGTTGAGGAATGTTACAGAACAAAGAGTTTATAACTGCCATTGTACTCTGAAGTAAACTACAGAAGCCTTGACTGATACAGTTTTTTTTTAATTATTTAGTATCATTAGTGAGAGTGTGTCATGATGCACACATAACGATCAGATGACAATTCTGTGGAGTTGGTTCTCTTATTAAATAAAACATATTAACATTGTGAAGCACTAAGAAATATAACAATTAGTTTCTTGTTAATATCTAGAGGAGTTGGTCTTGACTAGCTTTGTTGAAATAAAAGTCAGTAAGAAGGCAAGGACTCCAAGCTTCCCATATGGTAAGAAAACAGAGTGACCTTGCATGGGGAATAAAAATAAGTCAATTCGGAATGAAAGTGGTAACTAATTGCCTAGGGTAGTGGCACTGTTAACAAGAGAAATGGAAATGGAGAGAAGAGGATAGATTTTATTATTATTATTATTGTTAGTGTTATTTTCTTGTTGCTTTTTTTTGAGACAGGGTTTCCCTGTGTAGTTTTGGTGCCTCTCCTGGATCTCGCTCTGAAGACCAGGCTGGCCTAGAACTCACAGAGATCCACCTAGCTCTGCCTGCCAAGTGCTGGGATTATAGGCATGCACCACTACCACCCAGCTTTAGATTTGATTTTTTTTAAGATTAATTTATTTATTATGTATACAGCATGTATGACTGCAGGCCAGAAGAGGGTACCAGATCTCATTACAGATGGTTGTGAGCCACCATGTGGTTGCTGGGAATTGAACTCAGGACCTTTGAAAGAGCAGTCAGTGCTCTTCTGAGTCATCTCTCCAGCCCCTAGATTTGATTTTTAAAGAACTGTTTTGTTCAGCTTAGGAAGACATTAGGCAGAGATACAAATCCTTAGCTCAAAGAAAAGGTCCAGTTTTACCAAGTATAGCTTACAGCCTCTTCAACTAACACACATTAATAATATATTGCATGGAATTTTATGGTTTATGGTTGTATGATTTTTCTTCTGACTCAATAAAACAATGTCATTGTCTTAAAATAATTATAATGTATCTCATAGAACTGGCAAATGACTTCTGTAATTCAGTATTGGTGGTACTTGTTTATAGTGTGATCTGCTATATACCATGCTCTGTTGTCCTGTCATATCTGATATTCAGCTGATAGTGGGTATAGAATGACCTCATCTGAAGTAACTAGGAAGATACAGTTATGTTTCAGATTTCATTTATCAGCTGCCTACCCAAGGCAAGCTTATATACCAATGCTCTATGGTGTAGAAGAAATCAAATAAAATTTATATGGCTTTTTGAAGCCTGGACATGGTCATTAATCAACCAACACCAATAAAGGTCAACCCAAAACTATGTAGAGGGAAATAGACCATGTCTCATTAATGAGGAGAATTAAAATTAACATGTAAGGGTATGGTTTGAAGGATAAAGAAACAAGGTTGATAATGAAATCAACATGCTACAGGTATATTATAAATTAACTTTTATTGCAACTGTTCTTAGTGTTTATTATAGACAAGATGAGAGATCTCTGCATAGTTAATATTACACACAGGTTAAAGTAAAAGAAATCCTATAAAATATTAAGTACTGATAAATACTATAAATATAAATGAGTAGTTTGAAATTCTGGGTAGTTTTCTATGCAGATGATCTATGGATTTGGATAAGAATTAAAACAAAGAATCCACTGGAGGTAACCCCAAAGGCCACTCTAGTTAGTAGGGATCCAATACGAAGGCAATGGACATTAGTGCACTTAAAAATATTAAAACTAGTGCTACTATAATGAAAATAGTAGGTGGTATAAAGAGATTAAACTGTTCAGGCATCACCAGAGAAGCTTCCTCCTGCAATATATGGGAATGAATACTCACCTACAGCTGGACAATGTTCAGAAAGTGAAATACCTTAACACTGTCCTAAATTGGATGTCTCCAACAATCACCATCCCTCAAAGTTCAGGGACCCCTGTACAGCAGGAGGCAGAAAAATTCTAAGAGTCAGAGGAGATAGAGAACATCAAGGAAACATGGCCATCTAAACACAGCAGGACCAGGTAAACATGTGAACTCACAGAGACTGTAGCAGCATGCACAGGACCTGCACAGTTCTGGGCCTGATGGATGCTGAGAGTGGGAGTGTACGCATCTTACATCCCTAACCCAGAAGCTATTTCCAATTGTTAACATCGCACAAATGATAAATTAATTTTCCCCACGGAAGTCTCATGATTATATAAACCACTCTTGAATGCAAGCACCGTTTCCAGCAGTAGACGGCCAACACAAAACAAACCAGTGGTGTTTTCAGCAGTTTTTATTTATTTATTTTTCATCTTTGTGTTTACCCTAAGTATCTTTTGCTTATATATTCTAGTTTCTGATTTTGTGTTTTTATGGGATTTCTGAGTTTGTCAATGTGTGTGTCTCTGTGGATATATGTTTCTTGTGTTTTTTCTCTGACTCTTTATTTTTCTGTATGTTCCTTTGTTTCCACAGGGTTGAGGTTCTAAGGAATGTACATTTGCTGAGTTGGTCCTGCCCTTCGCTACCCCTGAGATAGCTGACCCTTTCCCTCGCTGGACACTGCAGCAGGATATCTGGTCCCATCTCCCATAGGAATACTGGCCCCCGCACACTGACCAGCTCAGGTACCACACAGACACTTATCCTGGGCCTGGGGTTGGCCACTGTAACATCTTACCCATCTATAACCTATTGGACTGCATAAAGAGAGGAGTGAGGTGTGTGTGTGTGTGTGTGTGTGTGTGTGTGTGTGTGTGTGTGTGTGTGTGTTTGGATGTTTTGTTTTTAATTAATTTGGGGGGACTTGGTGGGGCATACTACAGAGGTGAGGGGAAGATATGGAGGGACTGGGAAGTGAGCTGGATTGGGGTGCATGATGTGAAATTCCCAA
>NC_081421.1:85345227-85442236 GCF_949786415.1 Peromyscus eremicus
ATGTAAAAACACTTGTTGCAAAGCCTGAAGATGTGTGTTTGATCTGCCAAAACCCATGAAAAGATAAAAGAAGAGAACTAACCCCACAGTGTTGCATTCATGAGCTGTGGCACATATGCACCAACACACACACACAAATAATAATAACAATAATTTAAAATTCATCTACATAGCTTATGTAATTAATGCATTTTGAGTTCTATGAACTTATTCCATTTACAATTCCTGATTTTACAATTCTTATTAGATCATCAAAACGCTCGATTCTGTCTGCTCACTTTGCTAACTAATGGACCCCACAATTATTGAACTGTGTGAATTATAGTGATTATGGTCTCTGTGCTCAGAATTCTCACTCTTAATTAAGTGGCGAGTCCCATAAATTTTCAATAATGAATTGTGTAGAAGGCCACTGTTTAAAATGATCATCAAGCAGACAGACTCCACAACTTCCTTTCTAATTTTTAAAAGGAAGTAGGGCCACTCTGAAACTTCCCATGTGATGGCTACAGAGGAAACGTTAGCTGGCCTCTTTGGTTTTGCTAAGCACTAATATTTTGGAAAACAAATAGTACTTAAAAATTCATTTAATTTGGCTGATTTTAAATTCAAGATACTTTGGAAAATTTATTGCGCTATAAAGTTTGAGTGAGCTACAGCTTTTCTGTTCTAAACCAAATAAGCAACAGTCATCAAAACATCAGGAATTCAGAAACACTGTGTCATGGTTATAGCAACAAAACCATTTCCAAATGAAACTAACATTGATTATCCTCAGGGCTTCTGAGATCAAGTATTCCAAGTCTAGTTAATTATGCCACAGCTCTGCAGAGTTTTTGCGCTGGCAGGTTCAATTTACTTAGTAAATATATTGCTTTGCAAGATTTGCAGATGAGTCAATTAGACAGTCATTAATTGGGATGCCATTGGAAATGTGGCATTGCCCAGTTGGGAAATTGTCTAGTCCAATGACAAATGTATATTAATACAAGCATTAATGACCCCTGAGTCCTTCCCCCATGCATCTGCAGGAAAACAAATTATAGAACCATTCAAGAAAAAGAAAAAAATTCTAAACTTATAGGGTTTTCCAGGAGAAAAATTTTAAGAAACTTACTGAATGTATTAAAGTTACAATATTTTAGAATAATAGTAATATATATATACTTAATTAAACAAGTCTAGGGGTTTGATACTAGCAATAAATTTTTATATTGCCATATTGTAAAAATTTTACAAAGTAAGTGGATTTGCCTTATTTTAGGGAGTGTATTTTGTTGTCATCCTTCAAAAATATAAAAAATGGGTTAAATTTCCTGTATTATACTATTATGTAAATGATATTAAGAAGCTTTTTGAAAAAAAATCTCCTTTTGCTTCATTTTTTAGCCCTTTTTTTAAATTATTGAACTTCTTTAGCTTTTTATACCAGTGAGGCGTACTGTGATATTTCTACATTACTGATAATTAAAAATTTATTTATTAAATGACAACCTGAATCTGTAAATGGACTACTAAGGGAGGTAAGGGTTTTGCAGGTTTGAGGAAGAGGAAAGACACAGAAAATAGGGTAAGAAAGCATAGTAGAGACAATAGATACAATTCTATATCAAATTTAAAAATACTTAGTTTCTAAAGTGCTAATCAAAAATTTAAAATATATTCAGTTTCTTTCCTGAACACATGATAATTTAATAGAAGCTTATCTGAAAATAAATATACATTTTTGGTACATTGAATGATATTTATTTATAATAAAACTACTAAATTAAATGAGTGTTAAAGTTTTACAGATTGGAACAAAAAAACTATGTAAATGATTTAGTCATATTCAAAAGAATCATGTAGTACGAAAATGGTTAGTAGAAGAGAATAGATGTAGAAAATGTAGGTTTAAAATATACACAAAAATACACCTTTTTCTTTTCAAAATGTCATAGTTTGTTTCTTAGGATTGTTTTTTTGGATCTTTATGGGATGGTACACAAAAGAAAGAGTTTCCAAATGTCTGATCTCGCCATCTAATACAAATGTGATGTAACCCACATGTATATTGAGTGAAAATTAAGAAAGATTGTAGCACCACATGATATTAACTAAATATATATAATATACAAAATACATATCTCTTCTAAGTGGCATAGAATGGAGACAGAGCCTCCTGAACAATGACATAGAGAACATGTCTGAAAGATAATTGCAACAGCATTCAAAATTTCTCTGAGACTCTCACCCTCCCCCCTTGCAGATACCATTGCTGTCTGAAGATTTGCAGCAGCCTTGACAAAATTTCCAAGAGTTTCCTTCAGTGAATTCTATTAAATACTACTTTCAGTGATGGGAAATGAAGGGAGGTAATGCTGTGATCAAACAAATC
Organism: Peromyscus eremicus; assembly: GCF_949786415.1. Taxonomy (NCBI): domain Eukaryota; kingdom Metazoa; phylum Chordata; class Mammalia; order Rodentia; family Cricetidae; genus Peromyscus; species Peromyscus eremicus. The sequence continues at coordinate 85,347,605 of NC_081421.1, forward strand.
TGAAAAAGAATGTTACATAAGTGGCTGGAGAGCTGGATTGGTGCGCAAAACACTTGTCATGAGAGTATGAGAACCACACAGTGTGGAACCACAGCATCTACATAAATGCTGAGCAGACATGGCAGTTTACCTGTAATCCCAGAAGCTGAGCATTTTTAACAGGGCACTATATTGAACAGTCACTCAAAAATTAGATCTAGTAATCTTCTGAGTTTATTCAAGTACACTTTTGTATAAATTGTATGGGTTTTTTTTTTCTGAAAACGCAAATTAATATAAATTTTGAAATATTCGTTTAAAATTAAATTTATATATTTATTTACTTAGAGTTAGTGCACATGTGCTTGCAAATGGCATGGTGGCAAGTGTTCTAATTCCTAAACTATGTCATCAGTCTCTAAAGCCTTCTTATAATTTAGAGCATAAACTCCAGGATATATTGTATGGGAAAATAATCTACTTTTAAGAAAAGGAAGAGAAGGAAAGCATAAATTCAACTTTTGACATTAGGTTGTTTCTAGAATTTGAAATTTTATATGTATTTATTTAATATTGTATTTTGAAATGAATCACTACCATACATCCAAGACTAGCCTTGAGCTTGATTCTGCTGCTTCAGTATGCACACATGCACACATGTGAATACACACACACACACACACACACACACACACACACACACAAATTCTCTTTCTCTTTCCCTTTCAAAAAGTTCTGAGTTACAGCACTATGTCACTAGATCCATTAGAATCTTTAAGTTTAGAGTTGTGTGCAATCTACACTTTTTGTTGTATTCTAAATATTGGAAGTAAAGTCCAAGCTGAGTTCTTAAACATAATAATAAAGTGAAATTTTATTGATGTCTCCACAAGAATTAAAGTGAGAATATTGTCAATACATTGTCCAATGCTCACTCTACCAACATTCCATTAGCAGATTAAGCTGTCAAAAATCACTTTTTTGACCTCTGTTCCATTGTTTTCTTGCTCTTCAAAGAACTTACAATAAATGCAAATATATCTACCAGTAATATATTTTGTCTTCAAATTAATTTTCTCTTATCTATTTAACCATAGTATACATGAACATGCATGATTTAACTTTTGCTCATGATTTCAAAAATTCAATTATATACTTGCTGTTCATTTATTTTGAGATACAGATTAAATGAGTAGCTATTTGCACAGCCAACCTTGTTTCTAAATTTGTATTGTACAGATAGAGAACACGGAGGTAGATATTCAAATCGAGTGCACCTAGGTTGTAGGACAGAAAAACAGATTGTGAATGGGAGCTAAAGTGAAGATGCTCCAAAATAATGACCATGGGATATTATTCAGGTAAAATCATTTATAACTGTCAAAGCACCATAAAAATAATTTTGTTATAATGCCCATATAAAGAATTCTAGATTCCTTTAAAATAAAAACTGTCTTTGTGGTATCTCATTTGAGGCTGACGCTCTATTGATTATACAGCTTACTTAACATTTTGAAATTTTTGTATTTTTTTTTAGGTGTTTACCAGAACTTTTTGCCTTTTCCCACTAAATTTTAAGAGACCCTCCTTCGGGTTATGACATGTAAATGTTTGAAAATATGTCCTATTTCCTGAGAGACATTGTTGCATTAGCTGATAGCCATTGTTTAAGTTGTAAATTTTTAGCAAGAATTTGATGAAAAAATTAATGAACTGATAGTTAAATGAGTTAAAGAGTAACTACATATGAAAAAATAGATTTTTCAAGCCTCTATTAGTGAGTAAAAAAGGGATAGAAAAAAGTGAATTAATTAATATAAAGGAAGATACAAGAAGGAAGGAGGGAGAAAAGAATGAGAGAAAAAATAATGGAAAACATGGAATTCATGTTGGAAACAGAAAGAACTTTAGTTTAGTACATGCAGTGAAATTAGGAAAATTTATAAAACACTACAGGACTTTATTAGAACTATCATCATAATTAGTAAAGACCGTTATTCCCAAATTCACAACAGTGACAAAACAGAATCAAAATACATGTCTATCATCTGATAAATGGATAATAAAATGTGGTGCTTATATACAATTAGATATTATTCAGATGTAAATAAAACAAATGCATAAAATTTGTAGAAAATGGTAAAAATGAAAAAAGTTATACTGAGTAATGTCACCCAGACCCAGAAAGATAAAGGGTGAATTTTCCCTCTCAGTAGCCGACATTTCTCCTGATTGGGTTTGAAGCCTGATGAACAGAAGGGAATTCAGACACGGAATTTAAACCTGGTCAAAAAAACATGACCAGGCCAGTCATAGGCCTTAGGGGATAATCTATTGATGGTCATATTATCAAACTTATTCTAAACATTTATATTTTTATCCATAAATTTTTGCTGCTGTCATCCTTGGTCAGTACAGTTTCTTACTGCAGAGGGTCTCGTTAATGCAGAAACTCATAAGAGTTAAAAGTACTGAGAAAAAGCAACAATGACTGCTCTGCCGTGTGTGGAAAACCTCTATCAAGTTCAGGAAAAATACTGATTAGCAGACCGAGATGAGAGCTAGAAGTTAGGGGAAAAGGATATGGAATGCGGTCCTCTGAGAAGACATGACTGTTCCAGACACACACTCCCAGGAACTATGATTATCTGCACAAGATCAAGCTAGTTAAAAATTCCAGTGCGGAGAGAGAAAAGACTCCCTTTGCCTCATTTCAAGCTGAGGATTGATTGTTACTGATGGTGGCTGAGAAGACGTTACTTTTCTTTAGGGAGGTAGCCATTCATAGATTACCCAGGCCCCAGCTGATGACCCCAAACACAGGTTCTTATGGGTGGTATTGTGGACTCAGTGGATTGTACTAAACACCGTCATAGGGGACAATTTTTGGCTCAGTGTTTAAGAGCACTTGCTGTTCTCACAAAGGACCTGAGTTTAGTTCCTAGCATCCAGATCCAGTGGCCACAACCATATTAACTCCAGCTCTAGGGCATCTGATGCCTCCGAATTTTGAAAGCACTTGCACTCATGTGCACATAGCCATGCATACCTATACATAATTAAAAATGATAAAAAAAAATAAAGTAAACATATAAGGTGAAATTCGGAAGGAGATATGTTGGGGGAGGTCCCAGAGAAAGTGGAAGGAAAGAATGGGAATAGGAATAACCAATATATATTATATAGGTGTATAAAATATCACAGAATGACAGAAAGATATAAATAAACAAACAAATAAACAAACAAACACATATTAAAAAGGTGATGTTCTACCTCTGGTCATTGTTATGTGTTCTCTACCATTACAAGTCTCTAAATCTAACATCGTACACTTCAAAGAATTTGTCTTATTTTCTGACCTCAATGTATTCTGCTTTCACTTCCCTCTGGAGACACTTTACAAACTAGAGAGCTACAAGAGCCTTACTGCTGCATGGTCTCCTGACCCTGACCTCAGATTTGTCTCTTTTGTGTGTCTATATGCACAAAACTGAGGGGCTGAGCAGTCTATTCTCAGCTCAGTGGATTCATACATCTCTCTGTTTCTGTCTTTCTGGGTGGTGAACAGCAAGTCCTCAACTCTCTTCTCTCAAATAAGTATTTGGAGAACATGATACTCACATTGAAGATCTCTGTGGTATAAAAAGATCTATTCAAAACGCAAATGTCATCTGCATTCAGAGGGCCTAGTTTGGTCCCACTGAGTCCCCAGCTGTCAGTCCAGAGTTCCTGAGTTCCCACTAACCTTGGGTCAGCTGTCTCTGTGGGTTTCCCCATAATGATCTTGACTCCCCTAGCTCATATAATCCCTCCTCCTGCTCTTCAGCTGGACTCCAGGAGCTCAGCCAAGTGCTTAGCTGTGGATCTCTGCAACTGCTTTCATCAGTTACTGATGAAGGTTCTGTGATGACAATGAGGTAGTCACCAATCTGATTAGAGGAGGAGGTCAGTTCAGGCACCCTCTCCACTGTTGCTAGAAGTCTTAGTTAGGGCCATTCTTATGGATTCCTGGAAACGATGGGATACCTTGGTCAGCTTTGATGTGGGCGGGAAGGGGCTTAGTCCTGCCTCAACTTGATATGCCAGACTTTGTTGACTCCCCATGGGAAGCCCTACTCTCTCTAAGGAGTGGATTGGGGGGGTGAGGAGGAGGTAGGAGAAAGAGAGGAGGGAAAGGAGGGGGAAGTGTGGTTGGTATATAAAATGGAAAAAAAATAAAATAAAATAAAACAAAAAATTGTAAAATAAAACAAAACAAAAAACCCATGGTGTTTGGGTAGGGATATGATTTTAAATAGAATACTCAGGACAATCTTGATGAGATTTTTGAATATTTGAATACATGCTTGAAGGAGTCATGGAACTGACAATTCATAGAGACAGTAGAAGCAAGCCAAGCCAGTACTGCTGTGGGACGCCTTTCAGTATGCTGTGAATATGTGTTGCTCTGATTGGTTGATAAATAAAGCTGCATTGGCTTATGGCAGGGCAGGATGGAGTGAGGTGGGAAAATCCAAAGGAGACAGTGAAAGGAAAAAAAATCAGAGGCAGGAGAAATTCCATCCTGCCAATCAGGGAGCAGCATCTAATAGCATATGGGTAAAGCCATGGAACACATGGTGACATAGATTAACAGAAATGGGGCTAAGTTTAATTATAAGAGCTAGCTAGCAAGAAGCTTGAGCCATAGGTCAAGGCCATACAGTTCATAATTAATATAAGCCTCTGTATGTTTATTTGGGTCTGAGCAGCTGCAGGACCAGGCAGGACACTGGAAAACTGCCAGCTACACGGTACCAAGAGTTTAAAGCTAGTTTTTCTCTGAGAAGCATGTGTCAAGACTGCGAGAGAACACAGGGGCCCAGGAAAGGTAGTAGAGGGCACTGAGCAACACTTGAAGAGCAGTAAGCTGCTTAGGCCTTGGATGTGACCTTGGGAAGGAGATGGTCAAGGAAAGTTTAAGCAGAGCATCACTGTCATCCACATTTTAAGAAATACTAGTAGATGTTTTGAATGCACTGTGTGATGAAGAACACTGGCCACAAGTACATTATAATGCATAACATGCAGGTTAGATTGACTGGTTGGACCAAATCACTGTATTAAAGGAGTGAGTTTTTGATAAATGCTGTTTATTTTAACATGCATAGAAAAATTCCTTTTATTTTTAACTGATATAACTCTTAATATTACCTTTTATGAAGTTAAAATATTCATCTTTGTTTTTGAAAAAATTCTACCATAAATTAATACTTTCACCATTTTCCAAATTTAGAACAAGAACACAGAAATTTTTAATTGTATACCTTATATACTTTTATTCATTTTGTTGTATTTTCATGTCTTAATTTGCATTTTAAACTTCATCATTGCTGTTTCAATGTTATTTCTCATTTACATATTTCTTTGGGTTTATATTTCCAGTACTTATATTTATTATATTTCTATACCTTTATCTGCACTAGTATTCTATTTAAGAATTCCCTCAGACATTACAATAAGTTTTTGTTTATTTGTGCACAAGCCTGTGTAACTATTGCTGAAAAAAAATTCAAGATTTAGAAGTTATCAAGTACTTATTTTGAGAATTCATAAGCATTCTTATTTCTGGTTTTTAAAATTATGTGCATTTGTGTGTCTGCTGTGTCTGTGTGGATGTGAGTGCAGGTCCCATTAGGAACCAGAAGGGATTTTAGATTCCTCTGATTTACAGATTCAGGTACTCAGCAGCCACGCATGCCTGGAAACAACATGGATGCTCCGCAAGACCTGCAAATACTCTGAATGACCAAGCCATCTCCCCAGCCTGTTTATTAGATGTTGTGCTCAGAATTTGGCCTTCTTATTTATTATTATTTTATTATAATCTTCTCTCATTTTTCTTTATTTGTTCCTACTCGGAAGTTCTTGGATTTTCTTCCATTGGTTTTGTTTTGCTTTTCTTCCGATTTCCAGTAGTTTTGCTTTCGTATATCAGCATGTAGCTCTTCATTTGCCAGAGATTCCTCAACTCATAATTTATTCATTTACTTACATTTTTATGCCAGTTACAACAATTTTCCATTTCATTTGGATTTTGTGTCAAGATTTCTACAGTTACATGTTATATTTTAATCTATAACCTATTTATTTTTGTGTTTTCTTTTCTTCTTGGGCTCCATATAGTTTATGGTTATAGTATCCTAAAGGCCAGTTTAGAGCATGTATATTTTATGACCAATGTATAGATATGTATGTTTAATGGTTTATTGTGGTTTTTATAATTTTCAGTCCTAAAGTGATATTCATATTTCACTGCAGAATTAATTATTTAGTAAATTGAATGTGGGTATATGTTTAAATTTGAGTTCATCATGGAATATCTTATTTTCTCTATATATGGCAATTGAAAGTTTTGCTAGGTAGAGTAGTCTGGACTAGCATCTGTGGTCTCCTTGAGTCTGCAGCAAATCTGGCTTTCAGATTCTTCATTGAGAAGTCATGTGTAACTCTAATAGGTCTGCCTTTATATGGTACATGGTTATTTTCCCTTGTAGTTTTTAATATCTTTCTTTTTGAGTCTATTTAGTTTTTTTTTTTTTTTTTAATGTGGCAAGGGGACTTTTCTGGTACAGTCTATTTGGTGTTCTGTATGTTTTTTTTTTCTGTTTTTTTTTTTTACTTTAATAGGTTTCTCCTTCTTTAGATTAGGAAAATTTCTTCTGTGATTTCATCAAAAATATCTTTTTCTTATCCTTTGAGCTGAGATTCTTTTCCCTCCTCTTCCTATTAATATTAGATTTGGTTTTTAAAGTGTCCAGACTTCCTGAATCCTTTATGTCAGGGGATTTTTAGATTTCACACTTTCTTTTACAGATGTATCGATTTCTACTGTAGTATTTTCAATGCCTGATATCCTCTCTTCCATCTTTTGTATTCAGTTGGTGAAGCTTTCTCAGTAGTTCCTGTCTGAATTCCTAAGTTTTAATTTTCAGAATTCCCTCAGTTTGTGTTTTCTTTAATGATTCTATTTCCATTTTTAGGTTTTGAAGCATTTTATTCATTTCTTTCAACTATTTGTTTATGTTTTCTTAGATTTTTTTAAAAGAGATTTATTCACCTACTCCAATTTTTTCCCCTGAATTTTGTTAAGGGACTTGTGCATTTCTTCTTTGAGGACTTCTATGATGCTCATATAATTGGTTGACTTAGGGTTTCTATTGCTGTGAAGAGACACCAAGACCATGGAAACTCTTACAAAGGAAAACAGTTACTTGGTTTGAGTTACAGTTCATTGACATTGTGGTGAGACATGACAGTATACAGGCAGACATGGTGTTGGAGAAGGAGCTGAGAGTTCTACATCTTGATCCATAGGCAACAGAAGGTGAACTGTGACACTGGGCATAGCTTCAGCATTGAAGACCTCAAATCCTCCCATAAAATGACACCTTCTGCACTCATATTTACCAACTTTTTTAGGGATAAAACAAGAATTACTAAACCAATAACCTTTATAATTGACATTACATAAATACCAACTAAGTTAATTATCCCTTCATTTAATTGTTCCATTTTTAAACCACCCATTGTGGAATCATACAGAGACCTAACTCCCTCCATTGTAATAGTGTTCCACATATTTTTTTTTTTTGGTTTTTTGAGACAGGGTTTCTCTGTGTAGCTTTGAGCCTTTCCTGGAACTCGCTTTGAAAACCAGGCTGGCCTCAAACTCACGAAATCTGCCTGCCTCTGCCTCCTGAGTGCTGGGATTAAAGGCGTGTGCCACCACCGCCTGGCTGTTCCCCATATTTTAATGTGGGAAAACTCTCTCTCTCTGTTTTTCTCTCTCTCTTTTTTTTAAATCAATTCCCCCCTTTAAGAATTCCAAGTTGTCTCATCAAATCTGATGATGATGACAGTGAGGTGTAAGGCTGGCTCTCCCTGAGTGACACATCTGGGCGGAGATCCCAGGTAGTACACAGCTTGGCTGAGGACAGCTGGCATTGATGGCATGTCAGCAGCCTCAGGAGGGGGGCTCCAGGGAAGCCCACAACCCATAGGAAAAAGGAGTCAAAGAACTGTGGACATGGGGGAATGTGTGAAAGCAGCACATGTGACCAGCAGGAAATGAAAGCACAGAGCTACCTGCGGACAGAGCTGACAGGTGGTGAGAGACTAACTCTAGCAGCATTTGGAGCCCAGCTGCCTGTGGAGTTTGGGGCTTGTGGAGATTGTTGTTGATAGGCTGCAGTAGGAAAATCCCAGGCTCGCTCAGAAGGCTTGGGTGAAAAAAAGAAAAGGCAGTGGTGCAATGACTACAGAATGTGCAGCTCCCACGTGTAGCTCCAGTAGGTGTCAGTGCTGCAAAGCCACGGGCAAGGGGCTATTCTGTGAATTCATGCACCAAAAGTTGAGCTTCTGTTGAAGTGCTTTTCTAATTAATCTTTATCAATAAAAAAATGGGAGTCAAATATTGGGGCAAGAACCTAAAATATCAGAGAACAGGAAGTAGCCCCCAGTTACTTCGTACCTCTTCAGTTCCTCTGTCCAAAAGGGCCAAGGTCCTTTCTCAGCCCACCTTACCACTTTCTGTCTCCTCTCTCTACAGTCCTCCAAAGCTCTATGGTCAGATAGTTGCTATGTCCACCCTCTGATTCTAAGCAAGCTTTATTTGTCAGAACACAAACAAAATGTTACACAACACATTACCATTCCAAAAGTAGGAAAGAGAGCATAGTTAGGAAATACTGGACCAAAGCAAGACCAAAATCCAATGGGCAATGTCCAAACTCTGCATCTCATGTATGATGTCAAAATGCTCTTCAGATCTCCAACTGCTTTCAGCTTTGTTGACTGTAATATTTTTTTCTCTTGGGCTGATTCCACTTCTTCTTAGCAGTTTTTATCAGCAGGTATCCCAGGGCTCTGGTATCTCCAACATCTTGGGGTCTCCAACACAATCCAGGTTTCAACTTTGTATCTTCATGAAATGGCCTATCTGGGTCTCCATTCAGGGACACTCCTGACAAATGCCTGGCCTCAGTCGCTTTCCTTTTGTGAGAAGAAAGATTACATAGCCCCTTTCTTCTATCTTTGACCCTAAAGCTAGAAGCCATGAGCTGGAAGCTGCCAAGTTTTCCTGCTGATTGGTGCTGAAACATGCCCTGCTTGTTCAATTACATCTTCACCAGCTTTCTGTTTTCAATGGTTTTCTTCACTTTCTAAGTTTGGCTGTTTTGGAACTTACTCTGTAGATCAGCTGGCCTCAAACTTGGAGATTATTCAGCCTCTGTCTTCTGAGTAATGGCATTAAAAGTAGGTACCACTACACATGGCTATATGCTTTTCTTTAATCCCTTTGTACAAGTTGGAAACTTACCTAGGTGGACTCTTACCCTGAGTTTACCACTCCCCTTATTCAATTTCTTAATCTGTTTCTCTCCTTGAACATAGAACTTAGCTCCACTTCCAGCTGTTCATACTCTCCTCAAATTGTACATTTTATATTTTTACTTTCTCAGTTTCTCCTTTTCATTATAAATCTTCACTACAGTGGACATGAATAACCACAGGACAGTGTATATATATATATATATATATATATATATATATATATATAAGATAGCACCACTATCTTCCATGTTCCTCCTAATAGGGCCCATTGAGCAACACTTAAAGCATTCAACATATTTTTTAATCCACAGTACCAAGGTCCATATTCTTTCAAATAAAAAAATGATCCAGCCTGTCACAACAATCCCCCAGTCATTGGTAGCAACTTCTATCTTAGTTAGGGTTTCTATTGCTGTGAAGAAACATTATGACCATGGTAACTCTTATAAAGGAAAGCATTTACAGTTTGGAGGTTTAGTCCATTACCATCATGTTGAAACATGGTAGCATGAAGGTAGATATGGTGCTGGAGAAGGAACTGAGAGTTCTACATCTTTATCAGCAGGCAATGGGGGTGAACTGTGACAATGGGTATAGCTTGAGCATGGGAGATCTCTTAGCTCACCCTCACAATGACACACTTCCTCCAACTAGGCCACACCTACTCACACTAGACCACACCTCCTAATAGTGCCACTTCCTTTGTAAGCCATTTTCTTTCAAAGCACCACATGGGTTGTAAGGTATTTTTCTTGTCCTTTAGCTATATTGAAATATTTAATGCCTGCTGTGGTAGGGTAACTAGGATCTAGGAAAGACATATTGCTTTGGTTGTTATTGTTTTTGTTTGTTTGTTTGATTGTTTTCAATACATCTCTAGAGAAGTTTTCCCTCCCTCTGTTACTCCCATTTCCTCCTATACCACTACCCCTCTCCCTCACATCCATTCCTCCTTCATTTCTCTTCAGAAAAGGGCAGGCCTCCCAGAAGTATCAACTGAACATAGCATAACAAGATACAATATGACTAGGCACAAACCCTCCTATCAAGGCTAGGTAGTGCACCCCAGTAGGAGAAAAAGGGTCCCAAGAGCAGATGAAGAGTGAAAGACAACCCCACTGCCACTCTTACGGGTCCCACAAAGCAACAAGCTTACCTGTGTTTTTATGCTAATGTCTTGGCATCTGAGTTCTGGATGGTTATAGGTCTAGGTGCTGATTTTTGGATTTGTGTTTGTTAGATGGATATTTGTTTCTGGGTTTCTGTTACCTCTCTGGATTTTTGAAAAGTGTGGTAGCTGTGTATTGCCTGTTTTCCTATACTCCTTAGCTGGTATGTTTACAGGGAAAGCCAGCTGGTATTGGAGGCTTGGATCCTGAGACGAGATGGGGAGAGGAAGTTTGGAAAAGAAAGTGAAACAAATTGGAAGGGGAGACCATAGCAGGTTTCCTGCTATAGAGTTGGAAATGAGACAGGTGGGATTGGATCTCAAGAGCAGTAGGTATTGTGTGTATTCTCTTTCAGTTTATTGCAGCCCTAAAAGGAGCCATGCTTAGGTTAGCAGGAGTGCCTGCTGGGGTTGGGGTCTGGGACACAGGCACAAGTTGGGGTAGGAATATCTGGGGGATCCACAGGAGATGATACTTGGGGGATAGGGAATGCTGACAAGGGTGTTCTGCTGCAGATCTGAAAATGAGACTATGGGCCTGGGTCTTGGGGAGCAGAAAGAGAAGATAAGGTCTATAGGCAGCCTACCTGGTTTTCTGGCGGGCATACGCTGTGGTTTAGCAAGGCGTGTCTGCTAGAGTTAGGGTATGGGATATAGTTACTGAGTAGGGATAGAAAGGTTGGGAAGGGATGGTGGAGATGTCCAAAGGATATGTGAGCAGGGGGTGAAGGAAGACTGTACCTGTTTCTCTGTTGCGGTATCCTAGACTAGACTGTGGGGTTGAATTTGTGGGGGAGAAGGGAGTGGTGAGGTCTTCAGTGAACTTACCTGTTTCCCTGTTCTGTTTAGCTGTTGTGTTCCCAATGAAAGCTGAATGTTAATGATGTTGGAGGCTGGAATACAGGAATTGGTTGGCAGATGGATGGAAGGTTTGGGGAGAAGATTTTTGCAAACCATTAAGGATGGGGTCAGAGACTGAAGGGAGACTACATCCGGCTTCCTGCTACAGAGCTGAAGATGAGACTTGGAAGGTGGATGTATGTTGGATCTCAGAAACAGTAGGAGATAAACCTTCAGTCTACTTGTTGTTCTGGGGGGAGTGGTCCTTTGGTGAGGTCTATTGCAAAGCAACAAGCAAGTGTAGGAAGATCTGCAGAATCTACAGGAGATGAAATGGGGACTGGCAAAGTTGACATGGGTGTTCTGCTGCAGAGACTAGGGGCTTGAATCTGGGGAAACAGAGAGGGAAGAGAAGGCTTGCAAGCAGCCTTCCTGGTTTTCTGGCAGAGATTTGTCATTTTCAATTTGTGTTTCTTTTTAGACCATTTCAGGGCTCTTAAATAGATATATGTGGTATTCACAAAGTATTTTCTTTTGCATCTAGCTTGAACATAACTTAGCTCCCTCTCTAAAATAGGAACTATCCTAGTATTCTGAAGTGTAGATTTTTGTTGGATCCTTCAAATTTTTAAAGGAGATAACCAAAACTTTTGTCCGGTTAGCTTTGTGAGGCAAGAAAAACAAGGGTAGATGATACCACTGTCATCTTGACAGCTACAAATTGAATTTTTTCTTTCGCAAACTGATGAATTCCTAGGGGAAAATGCAATCTAATATTTGTTTCACGGTTTGAATATTTGATTCCTTTGGATTCTTACTGAAGTGATACACTGATGTGTAGCAGGAGTCTTAAAGGTACTTATTAATAAAATCAAACCTGAGCCAGGTATTGGGGTGAATTGGAAGATCAGAGAATCAGAACAAGCCACAGCTACCTCACCTTGCCAGATCCTCAGCTGGTCTTGTTTCCTCAGACTGGAGGCCTCTGAGTCCTCATCCAGAATGGGTCTCAGATGAACTGCTGCTAGAAGCCTAAATGCTTAGCCAGGCCAAATGCCTCTAGTTTCTGGTTCTCACGCCTTATATACCTTTCTGCTTTCTACCATCACTCCCTGGGATTAAAGGCTCACTTTCTGAGATTAAAGGCATGAGTCACCATGCTTGGCTGTATCCTTGAACTCATGGATTTCTGCCTCTGGAATGCTAGGATTAAAGGTGTGTGCTACCACTGCCTATCCTCTATGTTTAATATTGTGGCTGTTCTGTCTCTCACCCCAGATAAGTTTATTAGGGTGCACAATATTTCGGGGAAAACACTGATGTATACAAAATGATTGTTCCCTCTGCTTTCTCTTCTCTGTCTCTCTATCTCTGTCTCTCTATCTCTCTCTCTGTCTCTTTGTCTCTCTCTGTCTCTCTCTCTCTCTCTCTCTCTGAGTGTGTGTGTGTGTGTGTGTGTGTGTGTGTGTGTGTTACATTTATTGTCATTCATAGTCTACTACTTGACACCCAGAAGTCACTCTAGCTGTTTTGTTTGGGAAATTCCAAGGAGTTTTTTATATTGGTTTGTGTGTACCACAAAGAATGTTGAGTAAAAGATGATTCCAAGATTGTTTTGGTTAGAGTTATGTAAAAAAAAATGTATTTACCTTTTTAAGAGTTGTGTAAACTGTGGTTGATGCAGATTTTGGGGATTAAGCATTATGCAAACTTGCAACTGGAAGTTGAATAGGAAATTTAAAAAATGAGATACATTTCTGAAAAGCCTCCTTTGCCCATAAGTTCAACTCAATGACAGTTTGCCACACAGGCTAAAATGCTAGAGCCAGGGGGCCTTGGGCCAAAGCTTCTAAAACCGCAAGCCAAATTAATATTTCTTTCTCTAACTTGTTTTTCTCATGTATTTTGTCAGAGAAACAAAAAGCCATCCAAAGGTTATTATAATATGTGGAAAGGATAATATATATATATATATATATATATTATTCTTATGTGGCCATTTACCCAAATGAAACATTATTATTTATTTATTTGGCTATCATATGTTGCTATTACGATTATATGAAAATATAAGGGTTAAGTAGTATGCCAAATTCTGTAAGTTTTATAAGCTACTTTTCATATTACATGTTATTTGGTAATTACATATCTCTGCAGTACATTCTGATTATTCTCCATTCAAAATCTTTTACTTTCCTCCCACCCCTACTGGTCCCCTTTTCTTCCCTACAAATTCCTCTCTCATATTTATGACCTTTGGTTTCTTTTTTTGTCCTACTGTGTTTAACAAACTGGGGTGTCTGTAGGCTATGAGGTTGGAACTATCCATTTGAAAATTTCACCAGCTTTCAGAGCTCACCATTATGATGATCCTGTTCACTTTGTGCTCACTGTTATGTTTGTTGACATTTATCACTGATAAAGTTCTAGGTTATTCCCTTGGCCAGTTTAACAGGACCTAGTCTTTGCTGTGCAATAATCCTTCTGTACACTGTGAATATGGATTACTCTCATTGGTTAATAACGTGCTGATTGGCAGGTAGCCAGGCAGGAAGTATAGGTGGGACAGCCAAACTGAGAATGCTGAAAAGAAGAGGGGGAGAGTTAGAGAAGATAAAAACCAGACACTGAGGAAGCAGGATAAGTAGAAAATGAGGTAACAAGCCATGAGCTTCATGGCAAAGCATAGATAAGAAATATTGGTTAATTTCAATGTAAGAGTTAGGTAGTAACAAGCCTGAGATATTGGCCAATTATTTATAATTTATATTAAGTCTCTGAGTCAGTTATTTTGGAGGTAGCTATTCAGTTATTTTGGAACATGCATTAAGGACAGGAAAATTCTGCCTACAGGTCTTCCTTTTATATACTTTGTTTTATACAATTATTTTTAGACAAGAACAATTTGAGTCAGTCTTTTCCATGGTCATCATCTAGATGCTGCATGAACCATACTCTCCACTTACCACTCTTATTTTCATACTTTCTAGCCTCTGACAACTGCCCATCATTTTCCTTCTCATACTCTTGCAATATCAACTTCCACAATCTATTGGCATTGAAGAGATTAGCTGCAAATTATTTTTACTCCTCTAATCCCTGTGTTTCATTTCAGGGGTCATTTCTTACCTCCCTATATTTTTCTTCAGAATCAGGGTATTTCCTCATTCTCCTACCAATGGTTTTATCATATTGCCTATTCCCACTTTCCACCTGATGGATTGCCCATGTTCTGATGTATCAATAATCATTTGTGTGTGTGTGTATGTGTGTATTATATGTGTATATATTGAACTCCAACATGCCTTGTCCATTTAAAAATATTACTGTAGAATTCTGTCACCACAATAAGTCTGTAGCATTAGAATTTCTTTACCCTACTTGCTTATTCACATCAACATTCACTTAGCAAACTCTTCATCTTAAAAGTTGTCTAATGAACCACATATCAGCAACAAGTAGAGAAATTATAATTCCTTTTGCTGGTTTCTCCTTCATTTCTCTCCAAATACACTAGCTTTTTGCTCATACTGGTCTGCTATAATTAGGAAAGACTGGATCCATTAAAGCTGAAGGAGCATAAGCATTGCATTTAAACACCTGCCTATGACATCAAAGGCAAAACTTGATACTGATGATATTCTGTCTGGTCCAGCTCAGTACCACTGACTACTGGCTGGCTTTTATGCTGAGACATGACTGATATTTTTCTTGCTTGGAAAGAAGCCGTATTTCTTACCTCTTCTAATTCCTTTTCTGAAAACAACTTTAATTGGTAATAAAGAACTGACTTAAGAACTGAAAGAAGAAAATCAGTTAATTTCCTCCCTGTTGACATTTTTACTTTGTTTTACTGAACTATGAAAATAGGTATAGGAAAGAAATGTAGACAGGTGAGGCAAATTGAAAACTCTACTTAAGGTTCTGAATTATGACATTTTCCTTTAGAGGCCCAGAAACATGAGCTTTCCGATTGCACTTTTTTGAAAGTTGGATGATGAGTGTGCCTTCTATGAGCGATGGAGAAATAGCTTTGAG
This sequence comes from Peromyscus eremicus, assembly GCF_949786415.1. Classification (NCBI taxonomy): domain Eukaryota; kingdom Metazoa; phylum Chordata; class Mammalia; order Rodentia; family Cricetidae; genus Peromyscus; species Peromyscus eremicus. The sequence continues at coordinate 85,363,005 of NC_081421.1, forward strand.
TAAATCTTCCAAGGAAGCCCCAGTTTTATACCTCAGTTCTCACAGTGCTTGGCATGGTAGTTTATTTTTTATGGCAGTGTGCTTACTGTGCACCAACCTAAAATACTCACACTTATCTTCCACCCTAGAACTATTCTCCACAGCAAAGACACTTAAATAAAATGCTTAATTTTGAAATTGTTTCTGCATTTTCTCTTAGATATTTACAACGTCTGACTCTGTAAGTACTTTCATTGAATAGTTTGGCATTTAAATTTTTAATATGAGCTGTATTTAATGTTATATATCATGATAGATAGCTGAGGGGAATATACTTATTTGTAGTATTGAAGTATTTTCTCAGTAATGTATTCATATGACCAAACATACACACATATTTATACATACCAACTTACAAAAAGGTTTGACACACTACTCATGCCAACACTTTGCTAGTTTTAGTCAGGTAGATTTAGCTTCCTATGTGAGAGGTCCCAATGCAATTTAGAAGCAATTAAAGGGTAATGAATGTGCTGAACTGAAACCATTGCCTAGAAGGGCTTTTTTGTGTTCATGGTGAGAGTGGATAGACTGTGTGTCTCTCTTGTCCCCTGCAGTAATTTCTTCTGGCAAAATGGCAATGTCAATGGCTGCCTAAAACAGCTCAAAGACAATCTATGTTCTTTTCTGCAATGTTTACACAGAGAGTTATGTATATGTCACTGGAGCAACAGCATGAATCATCCTCCAATTAGTTTACTCAGCATGGGCTGTTTTAAGAGCCAAGATTGCCTTTGTGAATTTTCCAAAGCACACAAATAACAATACATGTTTTGTAATATTGAATAATGACAGTTGTTAGCGGTCTATGAAGTGCACCACAGCATCCTAGCAGGTTGGCTGCCAGTCATTTGTACACTGATCCTGCCTGGCATTGTGGATGATGAATATTCTAGGGGAGATTCATAATATTCTATGTAATTAATTAGTTACAATGAACGTAATAGACACAGAAACATCAAGTCATTTTCTTCATATGGTGCAGATTCTTTACTATATTAACATTCATACTATTTGAATATAGTGACCTTTATCAGTCATTTCCCAACTTATCTCATCTTTATCTGAACATACAGTCCTCAGCGTAGGCTAGGGCCTGTTGAGCTTTCTATAATGAAATAGCTATATTAAACGTAATTAAAATAACAACTATAGTTCAAATTTGAGAATTGTCAGAATATCTTGTGTGAGTTTCTCTTAGTTTTCTTATAATTATATTATTTCTCAATGGCTTTAAAATTAGTCTCGAATAAAATTCTAGAAGGTAAAGGAATATTCTTCATATTATGCTGGGTTTTGGCAAAGTAATTAAAAAATACTATAAGAAATTAACATGAAATTGTCATTTAAAGGTAGTCAGTAAAAGACTGTTTATTCTTTAGATTTGTTGGGTGGCTCAGTGATACCTTTGACTAATAGAACTCTCTACTTGCATTCCTTTGCCAGATTGAAAATTAGCTATGATTCTTAAAGTCATATTGATTCAACAGTAAGTTCAGTACAGATTTCTTAACTCCCAGAGATCATTATTGTAATAGATGGCAAAAAGAAATTGAACGTTGTATGTCATATTCATTTGTGTGTCTATATATGTGTGTGTGTGTATGCATATATATTATATATATCTTCCACATAATTGTGTACAATTTTATTAACATTCTTTGCGTATCACATCAAATAATGTAATTCATCTTTTTATTGCTGTGAAAATACCCAGGACAACAAGCATAAAAAGGTGTAAGTCTTTTTTAGGGCTCTCAGCTTGGGAAGCCTCATTCAATGGTGACTTGGTTCTAACATTTTGGGCCCAGTGACAGGGCAGAACTTTCTGGTATTAAGTGAATGATAGGGCAAAGCTGCTCCCCTCATCATGTCTGGAAAGAAAAACAAGAGTTGGGAGAGGGCTGGCCAGAACATAATTCCAGAGCTCAGGCACACCATCTGCAGGAATTGCTCATTCTCAGGTCGCATCTCTAGTTGAACTAACCTTCTTTCACCAAGCCCCACCTCCTAAAAGTTCAACTGTCTCTCAGTGCTATCACAGGCTGGCTGCTGGGTCTCTAACACATAAGTCTTTGGGTGATATTCTGGATGAGACTATTTAACAAGTATGGAAGATGAAGTCTGTCATCTTTTTTAAAAAGGTAAAGAAAACTAAGGATATTTAAGTACATTGACTATTTGAGTCATATCAAAAATATTTCAGCTCTAAAAATAAATGTAATCACTACTATATGCTGTGGGATGTTCTGTATGGTAAATGTGTTGCTAATTAGTCAATAAATAAAACACTGATTGGCCATTGGCTAGGCAGGAAGTGTAGGCGGGACAAGGAGGAGAATAAAGCTGGGAAGTGGAAGGCTGAGTCAGAGAGACACTGCCAGCCACCATGATGAGAAAAAGTATGTGAAGATGCCGGTAAGCCACGAGCCATGTGGCAAGGTATAGATTAATGGAAATGGATTAATTTAAGCTGTAAGAACAGTTAGCAAGAAGCCTGCCATGGCCATACAGTTTGTAACCAATATAAGTCTCTGTGTTTACTTGGTTGGGTCTGAGGCTGTGGGACTGGCAGGTGATAGAGATTTGTCCTGACTGTGGGCCAGGCAGGAAAACTCTAGCAACAACTATACTTACTACAGTATAAATTACATTTGGAAAAATTTAACATTTGCATTTCTGTTTTAGTTGACCATAAAAGTAATTAGTTTTGATTATTTGCTTCACTCATTCTACCCAATCCCTTCCAAAAGACACTTCTCCTATTAAAATGACTGGATTAGAGTGCTTCTGTTAGGAAAAACAATTACTTCTTCAATATATATTTACTTCCTACTCTAAAGCTTATCCATTTACTCAAAAAATTGTCAATATTAAAAAAGGAAAGGGTAACATTTCCTTTGTATCTGTGATCCAGGCTTTTACTCAATAGGAGATAACAGAAACTATAATTTTTATTTGATTGCAGCAACAAGGATTGGTCCCCCAAATTTTTATGGAGGGTTTGCTAAAATTATGGGGTCCACAACTGTACAGATATAACATAAATTGTGAAATGTGTGTCTCCCTAGAGTGTAGCACGAATCCTAATTGGTCTTAATAATAAAAACCCAGAGTCAGATATCAGGGTGAAATTGGAAGATCAGAGAAGCAGAGCTCTTACCTCTACCTAGCCTCAGTCTAAAAGAGACTGAGCTCCTGTCTCCTCCTACCTTATATTACTCTCTAGGTTTAGTCATATCACTTCCTGTCTTTACCTCCCTAGTGCTGGGAATAAAGGAGGAAGATTCCAGGGGCTGGGATCGAAGGTGTGTGCCACCACTGCCTGGTTCTGTTTCCATTTTAGACTGGATTAATCTTGTGTAGCCCAGGGTGACCTTAAACTCACAGAGTATCCATCTGTCTCTGCCACCCAAGTGCTGGGATTAAAGGCATGTGCCACCACTGCTTCTATAGCTAACTAGTGGCTTAGCTCCACACTCTGATCTTCAGGCAAGCTTTCTCTGTTAGATCACAAACAAAATACCACCACACTAGAGTACTCTCCCAAATACTATAACTATAATTAAACAGTGTCATTATTAAAATACATAAGCAGAGGAAATTGTGTCACAAAGATGAGGCTATTTCATCAAAACTGAATCTCTGTTTACCCCACTAACAAAGCACCAGCAAGAAACAACTTGTTCCTCTGGGATTTGTTCCCCTTCGATCTTGATGACAGTCCAACTGATTTTTTTTCCATTTAAATATAAAGAAAAAAAACTTTTGAGTCATCTGTAATTCCTCAGTTCATCTCTTCCCTTCCTCATCATCCAGGAGGAAATCTTGTTGGTTCCATTCTGATAGCGAAATCTGGGTCTGATAGTTTTCCTGCCACTGTGTGAATAGTGGTCTCCAGGTCCCCTGCTATCCTTTCCACTGACAAGTACAACAGCCCCATCTCAACAAATCAACTATAATACAACATTTCAAAATCATTCAGTTTGCTCCTATAAGATCAGCTGCATATAATTTTGTCTTTAAAGTAGCACTAGTTACCTCTATAATATGATTCCTCTACTCTCTTCTAACCCCTAATACTCTCCCAGAAGTTAGGTCCCTCACACAGTTTACACCATAGGATACTCCTGTATTCATCATTCTGGCTTCCCACAGCAATCACTCTCTTCCCTTCAAGTCTTGGTTCATGAGTTATATCACCAAGTCTTAACTCTTCTGATTCTTACAAAATTTGCACACAATCAACAATCTTCATTGTTGACCCTGCTAATCTTGCTCTGCAACTAGTCTTTTTGGGAATACTTTTGTACAATTACTGTTCCTTATTGTTATGCTTTAATTTACTTGTCTGTTATGCCTTTAATGGCTCTCTCCATACTGTAAAAGAGAGTTTCATAAGGACAGGCATATTTGTTTTATTTATTTTGCCTGAATTATAATACCTAGTACATAGTTTACTCACAATACCAATTTGAAAAAAATTGAACACCTCAATTTAATTATTAATTAATCTTTTTTACAACCATGTAAATGCAAAAAAATACAAGAATTGTTGTCTTTTTATAAAGATTTTGGTTTATTTGAAGAGGATTATAAAATAGCATTCTAATAGGATGTCATCTCATTCTAAACACAATGATTTATATCCTCATCACCACAGGTAATCAATCAAAATAACTTAACCTGAGCATTAACTATGCTAATAGTTTCTAACAATTTATAAAGAAACAAGAAAGAAATTAACCTTATTCAAATGTTCCAAATTTACTTCAAATGAATTTTAAGGACACACACTGTGCTCTTCCTTCTTAAAAGTTTTATAATGTAGATTTTTCTTGTGAATTTCATTTTTGAAAGTAATTTATCCAAGAAAACAGAGATGAAACATTCTCAAGAATTCAGAGTTCTTACAAATACTTCCTCCAGGAAGAAAACAAAGTAAAATCCCAGATAAAATAAGCTTAGCAGATTCTATAGCCTAACATGTTCATATATCAAAAATTTGATATATGAAAATAATAACAAAATACAAAGTATTGTAAGTATGTAAAAATACTGTGATTATTCACAAAGGGAGAAAGTTTACATAGTGTTTTAGGACCAAGTTAGTTAAAATGTTCATGTAGTATTCTCATTTCTCTTTGCAATATCTAGCCTCACCAGGATATCCTGTACAACAGAGCAGGCTTTGAAGTTCATAAAATTTGATTCGACATTGGCATATCAACCTGACTTCAAAGAGATTTCCACTGCTGAAGAATTTCCCTGAGTTCAAGAAAGAATGAGGAATACAAACTTCCTGTGAAATCTAGATTCAGAATCTCTAGGACCTCCAACAAATTACATACATTTGGCCATCAAAAACAGGGATTTGAAAGTACAATTCGACTCAGACAGATTGTTTCTTTTTAATCTGCTGTTTGATGAATATTGTGATACGACAATACAGAAACTACATGTTGAAAGCAGAGTATCTTGAGAAGGAAGTTGTGATGGAGCACATATTTAATTTAAAGAAGAAACAAAATTGATATTAATTTGGCATCTCAGCAGCACCGTTCATATCTAACTCGTTTCTAATTTCTTCACAGAAGTTTTTTCTAATACTCCACTGATTTTTCATGATCATGTGCTTGGGAGTGTGATTTCATTTAACATTGGTTTTATTTCACATTGAGTCCATTAGTTTCATGATTACCTCAGGGCTGAAATTGACTTTCACAAGTTTGCACTGATGTGCCTGGTCCTCTCCTTGTTGCCACAGAATTCTCACCGATCCCTACTCTGATTCTTTATCCAAGCCTAGTGGATTCACTTTTTTTTTTTTTTTTTTTTTTTGGTTTTTCGAGACAGGGTTTCTCTGTGTAGTTTTGGTGCCTGTCCTGGATCTCGCTTTGTAGGCCAGGGTGGCCTCGAACTCACAGAGACCCACCTGGCTCTGCCTCCCAAGTGCTGGGATTAAAGGTGTGCACCACCACTACTGGGCTAACTTTTATATTTATAGGCATGGTATTTTTATATTGACTGTGAGGCCTTGTTAATTCTCCATCTCTTTGCAGTGTCTCTTGTTTCTAAGACAATGAGTCATATTATTATAATGTACATGATTACAATTCATATGCAGTTATCAAATCAATCATTGTCACTGAATGAAAAGATAAAAAATACTTGTTTTGAGTCAAATTGTTACACTGGGTCAAATTGTTACACTGGGTTATCAAAGAAATCTCTCCTGTGAAATATAACACATGTTCAGGGTAACCAGGAAGGGATAGGACTTAACTTAAAACAATTGTGTAAAGGCTGTTTGCTGTTTGATAGGCTTAATCTTCTTCAAATCATAACGACTCATAGATTGTCTGACTTACTACATTATTTCACAGGTATTACATCTCTCAACTCTCCTAACATTATTACTCATTTTCAAAAGTAAACTAAAAAGCATATCAATAGACTGATATCCAATAACTAAAATTTTAAAAATGACACTGTATTTCCACCTATTTTTATGAATATGATAGTGCCCCAACCTGTAAAGGAATTATTCATTAGAACATTAACTTTTAGAATGATAAATTGTTGTCCTATGTTCACTCAGATTCATATCAAAATTCAAGATCTTCACTAATTAGAAGGAAAATATAAATGAACTTTTCTTTGGGATGCCAGCGCACAAAAAAATTGACATGGACTTATTAATTATGAAACCTCCCTTTTAACTACGTGGAGTGGCCTTAATAATTTCACCAATAGCCTGTAGCTTAAACTTGCGTCTAACTAGCTCTTATACTTTAAATTAAACCATTTCTATTAATCTATATCCTGTCATATGTCTGGTGACTGTTTCTTCTCCTCTTGCATATCCTGCTTGCTCTGTGTCTCATCTCCTCCTACTTCCTCTCTCTTCCTGGAAGTCCCATCTATACCTCTGGCCTAGCTATTGGCCATTATGTTGTTTGTTAAACAAATCACAGCAAAGTTTTTTCACACAGTGTACAATCATCCCACAACACGCAGAACCAAAGCACCCTAAAACCATTGTTTCCAGGCTTTTGTCTTGTAGACAAGGACACTGAGGCAAAAGTGGTTTTCTGCTCAAAAGCACACAGCTCCAGAAACAAATAGCCCATAAGCCTCTGCACTCCACACTTGTCCCTCAGTCTGGGAGAACTGCTGCTCATCTCTAATCCCTTCACCTGACCTTAGCCTGCACCTTTCTTTAAGGGTCAAATCACACTTAGCAAGCAATTTTGCAAGCTGAAAATAATTTTTATTGGGAGTTGAATTCCACACCACATTTTGAACTTAGAAAAATAAGGGAAATGTGAATTTTAAATACAATGAGTTGCATTTCTCCTGATCTGTGTTGTTGGAATACAAATATATTTAGTCTGTTCATCATTCACCATTGTTAATGAATATTTTCTGCCAAAGGCCTGGAGAGATTCCTCAGCAGATAAGAGCACATACTGCCATTGCAAAGGACTGGAATTTGGCTTCCAGCACCGAAGTCAGGCAACTCAACCTCAGGCCAGATGTCATGTGGGGTACTTGATGACCCCTGTGGCCTCTGTGGGCATCTGTGGCCCCCCTCATCTTTCTCTATCTCTGACTCTTTGTCTCTCTATCTCTGTCTCTCTGTCTTCTTCCCCTCTCTCTGTCTGTGTCTCTCTCCCCCTTCCACACACACAGAATTAGGAATAAAATAAATCTTAAAAAGTACAGTCAAATAATTTGTGGTTCTTCTAAGCTAACTCTTCCTAACACCACACATGGTTATGAGATATTCAATACATTCTCTTGTTTCTAGTATTGGATTCAGACTTTGATGGGGAAAGAACAAATTCGCTCTGGGTATGGCATTTTGTCTTCCATTACTGATGTTCTACAATTCACTAAGAAAGTACCTTTGATAGTTATTCTGACTTCCTACCTGTTTTTATGGTAAAACACTATCACAAAGCATCTTAGGGAAGGAGAGGTTTGGCTCCAGCTTATGGCTTATAGTCCATCATTTAGAAAAATCAGAGAAGGAACTTCGAAAAAAAACACAGAAGAACAGTACTTGCTGTTTCACTCAAAGTTTCTTGTTTAGCTACCTTTCATATATAACCCAGGAACAAGTGCCCAGGGAATGGTACTTCCCACAGTGGACTGGGACCTCCTACCACAATGAACAAAAAAGACAAACCCCACAGACACATCCATGACAACTGTGCAAAATAAATTATTGCTAACTTGGAAAATAATATAAGCACTCTTGAATTTGCTCAACAAATTTTAAAGCAGAGAAGATATGGACATTTATTTCATTTTAGAAGGTCATCTAATTTTAACAGAGTAAATTATTTATATCATTCACATTTTTGAAGAATAAACAAAAGAAAACAAAAAGCTTGAAAAACCATAAGAAGACATTATTTTGTTTACTTCAAAATACATATATAATACACAGAGATAATAGATAGATAGATACATACAGATACAGACAGACAGACACACATAATACATACATAGTTTAAATAGACTACCTAACACAATCTCCAGTGCTAGACACAGGAAATCTCCCTTCAAATTCTTGGTTAGAGGAGTGCAGGAGACTTTCAAAACCATGTAGGCTATTAACGTTGTCCTAGTTTGCCTCCTAGAACTTGAATATATGACATCACATGTTTTGGAAACAGATCTTAGAGGAATCAAGCTGGAACTTATTAGCTGATAGATGTAGAGGTGGTTGTTTGTGCTTTACCCCTGAAGTACCACCCCTAATAGGCAGAAACTAACTGTTAGGTACCTGCTCCTGGGAGCATGGCCAACGGGGGACACCTTAAGACCTGGAATGCAAATGTGCTCACACTCTTGGCTACCTCTTGGTCTTGGATGCTGGATGCTGGTACTGTAGACCTAGGCAGAGTTCTCCACAGAACCACTTTGGACCGCTCCTCACCTCTCCTGGATCTACAACCAACTCCCCTTTTCTGGTTCTAAGTTAACTCCAAGTAAACACTTTTGATTATCAGATGAACTTTGTGGAAGTGCCTCATTAGATAGACTCCTCTCTGAGGACTACTTCTCATAGTATTGGAAGGTACTATGCAAATTGCCAAAGAAGAAGATCTACCAGTAGTCCTCCACATTAGTTAAAGACCATGAATAACAACAATGACTGGCCTAAGATGATAAACTAAATGGAGCAATTTTTATCTTGAGGGTAACCAACAGGTGTCTTATTGAAGGTAAGGGCAGCTCAAAAGAGGATATTTCTGCCTGTTACTCTAAACTTAGCCAACTACTCATGGCTAGAGAGCCCATAGACCTTAGAGGAAAGCTTACTGCTACCATTTTTGTAAACAAATATAATTCACAATTGTATTCTGAATGCTTCTTCTCATCCCACAGATATGTGCTGTTCTCACTACTCTTACAAGCTCTCCACCACCAACATATGGATATTATCACAGAGATCTAAAAAGAAGTAAGTCTCAAAAAGAAAACAGAACAGCTCCAGCTCAGAATGGTTTATGTTTCATTGAGAGAGATGAATGTATAAATTGAATATTTCAGTGTGGTATGTTGCCACAATGGCTTAAGTTCCTTCAAAAATAGAAATAATGCAAAATAACTCATGTATAATGCTTTAGTTTCAAAAAATATATCGACATAAAGACATAAAGAAAACTATTAAAAGAAAAACAAATATTCATTAAATTAATTTAGTTATGCTTTCAGAAAAACAGAAACATACTAGAGCAAATTAAGGTATTTACTTAAAGAATCTGGGGTTCTAAAATTTTTAAACAGAAGTGGTATAGTAGAGTTAATTTGCCATTAAGCATATTTCTTTTCCTACTGGTGATATAGCTAAGCTAAAATTTTCTTCCTTTCTTCTTTCACTCCAGTTGTGTTTGGTAGAGACACTATTTTTAGTATGTGTTTCTTGTTTGATGTTGTTCTTGTTGGTTGTATTTCTATTTTTGTTTATGTTATTACTGTTCCCCTCTCCTGGACAATACTTAAAAATCGTTCTTGTTGTATATAGTTTTGTATTATGTTTAGAACTTTCTTATTCAGACAAAGGGGGGAGATGTAGTAGGTACCTGTTCCACCTATGACATTGAGGTTCCAGCCCCTGGGGCATGGCCTCAGGGCTAGTTTAAGACTGGAGGGGCATGTATACCTGGTTCTCTTCTTTCCCTTATGGGCTTAGATGATGTGGATTGACACAGGTAGCAGAAGCAGCATGGGACTAGCTGTTAGCCTTCCAGGACTCTGCGACGATTTTGTCTATCCTGTTTAATGAGTTGTTCTCTTCAATTTATAACATAATAAACTTTCTAACATCCCTTAAGCAGACTCCCTTGGATTTCTCATTATACGTAAATATCCAGACTTCCCTTGACTATTTGATTTTTAAAAAGCTATATTGCCCTCCTTGTATGAATTCTTCATGTACCTCTATTTTCTGATTTCATGCAAATGAGCATAGCCAGTTCAAAAATGAGCCTGTCTGATGAGAAAACTGAGATTGCTAAATCACCACATAGTGGACAACACCTTGGCCACAAAGTACATGTCCTTATGGCTGAAAGGTCAATTGAGTCTTCAGCTGACTCAGAGTTTTGGTTTGGAACAAAATGTAAAGCCAAATTTTTTTTCTTGCCAGATGGGAGTTAGTTATATATGATTTGTTAAACCACCAAATGTTAGTACATTGATTATAGAGACTGTTATTTCATAGATATTAGACAAAATCAAGATCAGTTGTTAAAATGAGCAATTTTACAATTTTATTCAAATTACAAAGAGCAATTCCTACCTTTCACTTTGTTCTCTTTGTTTCAAATTGATGAAGATTGCAATAGTTACTATCTTTCCATTTATTTTTTTCATTCACCCTGTCTTAGTTAGGATTTCTATTGCATTGAAGAAACACTGTGAACATAATAATTCTTTTTTTTTTTTTTTTTTTTTTTTTTTTGGTTTTCGAGACAGGGTTTCTCTGTGTAGCTTTGCTCCTTTCCTGGAACTCACTCTGTAGTCCCGGTGGGCCTCCAACTCACAGAGATCCACATGCCTCTACCTCCCAAGTACTGGGATTAAAGGCGTGGGCCACCACCGCCCGGCCACAATAATTCTTATAAAGGAAAACATTTAATTGGGGTGGCTTACAGTTCAGAAATTTAGTCCATTATCCTCAAGGCAGGCATGGTGGCATGCAGATAGACATGTTGATGGAGAAGGTGCTGACAGTCGGAAATCTTTTTATGCAGGCAACAAAAAGTGAACTGAATTAGGCATAGCTTGAACATAGGGGACCTCAAAGCCCGCCCCTGCTGTGACATACTTCCTCAACAAGGCCACACCTCCTTCACCAGGGCCATACCTCCTAACACTCCCTAAGAGCTTTTCAGGGGCCTATTACATTCAAACTACCATGCCCCATTAGCCAGTTTTATTTGTAATTATTCATATCAAATTCCCATTACTCAACCTATTAGTATGTTCTCCTCCTGTGTGATGTCCCCTACTATGGACATGGATTGGTGATTAGTCAAGAGTGTGAAGCAAATTATGACTCATCTTAGTGGTCTCTGAGAATGGTTGAGAAAGAGAAAGTACCTGTTAATCTTTGACTCTTATCACGGATTCAGTTCATTTACATAGGGCTCATACTAGAATGACTTTAAAAGCTCAATTAGCTGTGTTTTAAGTCAGGATGTCTGTGTTCACTACAGCACTGTCAGTTTATGGTTAACTTGAGCATAATAAGTTCCTGAAAACTACAGATTATAAACTGGAATCACTGTGTCTTTTTATCTCATTGTCTTCCTCCTAGCAATGGTTTAACACTTTTATCCAGAAACTGGGTGTGGTGGTGCATGCTGGTAATTCCAGAATGTGGTGGGAGGGGTGCTGAGAATGAATGATTGTGATCCAGGCCAGCCTCAACTCACAGTAAATTATTGAAAAATGAAAATAAAACAATATAGTTTCATCAACCTTAAATGGTTATCTCTATATACTAAACCTTAAATTCTCATTTTATATTGCCAAAATATCATGTATCCTTGTTTTAGATTAATATTATTCTTAGAAGTTAAGTGTACTAAGCCTATCTTTATATACACTGTTTAATCCCTGAGATTTTTTAATTCTATTTACACACATTCTCAAAGTTGAATGAGTATTTATCATATTTTCAAGGAAATTCAGTCACACTACATCATTATAAAATACACCTATATTGTTATATCTCAGTATGGGCTTTCTCATTGGAAAATTTTCTTCTTGTACATTTACTGGGTTCCAGTGTCCTTCACTGTTTTCAGACTGTGGTAAGTACACCATATATATCCATCATTCTTTGTTTAAAATATTTATTTGTTTTTATTTTTATCTCAAGTATGGGAGTTGAGCAGTTGGCTCTTGGTTAAGATGTTTAAGCACACTTACTTCTTTTCCAGAGGTCCCAAATTCAGTTTCCAGAACTCAGGTGGCACCTCACAAGCATCTGTAACTTCAGTTTCAGGCTATGTCCACTTTAAGTTATAGTTCCCATGTGTAAAACAGGGTTTGTTCAAACTGTGCCTTTCTTTGGAAGACTTCACTTAGAAGAAGAAGGATGACCGTGCACATATAATCACAATCTCTCTGGTGCCACCCATGCATCACAGACTTATTCTTGGGAGTAGAAAGGGTGACACACCATAGTTATTTAGTTTTGACTATTTACTTTTAACTGATTGTTTGGGAATTTCACATCGTGTACCCCAATCCTACTTATTTCCCAGTCCTTTCATGTCTGTCCTACACACTTGTAGTCTCCCCCTCCAAACAAAAATTTTAAAGCAAAAATAATAAAAAGGAAGAAAAAACTTTGGTCCTCGATCTTTCCCACCTCTCTATTATATATTCATTTGCCACAATGACCTTAGCGGCTTCAGTGTGTCATTCAGTATAGCCTTTCACCCAAATAGCTTTACTTGCAAATATTCATTGCAATGAGTTGTTGATCTGGTTCAAGGCCTCTGTCTTCTGGTACACCATAAATACTAGACCGTCGCTGAAACTTTTCTCACATATCCTTCTGTTGCCCCAAGTCATGGAGATGCTGTTGCTGTGGTCCTGGAGGACCATTCCATTCACATACTATAGCAGGTCATAGATAGCATAGATATTGGGGTGGGTCAACTCAAGGCCCTGGATGTGGGTGTGGATGGTAGCTGAGTTGATCAGTTTTAGCCTCCACTGGAACCACTCCTCAGGCAAGCATCAGGGCCAGCTCTCCTGCACAGATGGTAAGGGGTGGGACCAGCCCTTCTGTGTTCAGGGTCAGCTCTGAAGTTTCAGTGGCTGGTGAGGTGGAGGGCAGTTTTCCCAGGACCTTCAAGGGGCTTAGGCCCAGCTCTCCCTTGCCCACAACACCAGAGCCAGTTCTTCCTGGAGGAGGAGAACTTCTCCCACTGAGGTGGCCATCAAAGTGTAGTAAGAGCTTTCAGGTGCACAGGTCACAGGGACCAGCTCTCCCATGGGCCCAAAGGTAACATAGGCTAAAAACATCGTCACAGACCCCTGCTGCAGTAGGGCCATGGATGTCTATACAAACCCCAGCTGTGGTAGGACCATGGATCCAGACATGGCCCTTGTCAGAAGCACAGGCATGGGCATCACATGGCCCCACTGATAAGTGTAGGCCATTCATATTAGTCAGTAGCGAATTGCCCCCAAGTGCCTGCCTTGAGGAGATTTCTATCAGGGTTCAGAACAGATGCTACAAACAGCTAAGGATACTAATCTGAAGCATACTCAATGAATCTAAGCACACTGAGTTCATTAGTCCATTTACTTTATTTCTCAATCAATTCTATCTACAGTTTCTTTTCTGTTCTCATACTTAGCTCCTTGAAGTCCCTTTTGCTGTTCCATCATCTCTATCTAGTTCTTTCCATCTCCATCCTCATCTTTGTTCTTCACAATCAATTCATCAACAGTTCTTTCATTGCTGTTCTCTCACATCTATCTAGGTCTTTTCTATCTTCTCTCCTTCTTTGTTTCCCCAAATATATATATATATATATATATATGTATATATCCATTCATTAACAACTTGTTAGTAAAAACTACAAAGTAAACTCTCAGGGACAAGTATTCTGATAAGAGTCACACTTGGCAAAGACATGATCAGATTAATTGGTGATTGACAACAGCTGTAGGTTGGAAAAAGTTCTGGCTATCTCTTAAAGGGATAGCTACAAAGGTCCAAGGAAAGAAATTAAACCAATGAGAGATTTAAGGAAAAGGCAAAGAATATGTGTACTATTTTATGTGATTAATAATATCCGGATATGGTTAGTCAGTTAACAACCTTTTTTTGTTGGTCACCTGAATCTCAGGACCTATATATAATTAGTCTACTGAGCCTAAAATCTTGCATTAAAAACTGGTGTAGCAATAAATACAAAGTGTTAATTGTTATTTGAATCAGAGTGGGGAGGTGCTGGTGGGGGAAGCTTAGGGCAACACAGGTGCTGTTGATCTCTTGAAGGACTAAGATATACCAAGGCCAGACACCTGCACTATCGCTTCTGGTTTACTAAAATTCTTCTAAGGGTTTTGATCTAACAAGGCCAGGCACCTGTAATTCCGCTCTGTGAAAGTTCTACGAAGACATTTCATCTGGCCAATGTTTACCTTGTCAGTGGCTAAGGATGGAGAGTAAGACCTCTAAGTGTCTACAGTCCACATGGAACAATAGATCTAGTATGAAGCATATTTTAGTCTGTTTCTATTCATTGTACAGTTAAATAAGAAACTGTCTTCTAGACTATCCACAATTACATGTGTCCATAAGATTGAGATGCAGTAGTGAGAGTACATGTACCCATAACATGGAAATGCACAGTAAATGGGGAGAATCATAGCTGTTATTGCACAAGAAGTTTACAACAAGAGACAGCCAGATCAGATCATTCAAAAGGCAGTTGCCAGGTGGGGGTGGTACACACCTTTAATCCCAGCACTCGGGAGCAGAGTCACATGGATTTCTGTGAGTTCTAGGCCAGCCTGGGCTACAGAGTGAGTTCTAGGAAAGGCACAAAGCTACACAGAGAAACCCTGTCTCAAAAAACAAACAAACAACCCCTCCAAAGAAACAAAAGCAAAAACAAAACAAACAAACAAAAGGCAGTAATTCCATAATGCCTAGTGCGATGGTTTCCTCTAACAGAACCCTTGGTTCTGGTAGGTTGACCTTCTGAACTCTAGTTGTCACTGCTCTATACTCCCCTGGACTTTGGCCACCAGGCTGGCCTTGAACTCACAGAGATCCACCTGGCTCTGTCTCCTGAGTGCTGGAATTAAAGGCATGTGCCACCACCACCCAGCCATAAGGCTATTTCTTAAGGCTGGTGACTGGCATGATTATCTCTTACAGTTTTCCTTCTATGTAGCCCTATTTCACTATTACACTTAATGAAGCTGATCATCAGAAAGTTAAGGTATAGTTCCATATATCCAGAAGATGGAGCCATTCTTTGTAGCACAACAAACATTAGAGTCGCCAACCTACTAAAGGAATACATCAGTTGCTAGTTCCCCTCAAGTGATCTGTCTTGATTTTATTGTTGACAGAACTATAATGAAGTGGAGTTTAGGTCCTAGAAAAACCTCAGTTTCTTAGTTTAGTAGCGAGAAAATCTGAGGGAGGATCCAAGCATGCAGAAGGCTGAACGACACCAGGCGGCTTTGAGAATGGAGGAGGCCACGTGGCATGAAGTGGGAGATCGATGCTGCTTTTAGAAGAGGCGAGAGCATTTAACAAAAGTGGTGGCCAAGCAAGAGAGAAGGGGTTCAGTTCTATGATCACACATGAGTTAATGTGCCTCTAGTCTAAATCAAGTACGAAATGAATTCCTGTATCAGAACCAATGAACACTTGTGTTTTCTCTCCCGACACTCAGAGTGGAGAATCCCTACAAGTCCACCTATATTTCTGGCCAAGAGATCTGAGTGGTAATAAATTGGTATAGCTTTAAGCTGCTAAGTTTTGGTAATATGAATATGCATATTTTAGTTAAGTATGTAACAATTTAATATTTATATATTTCTACCCAAATTCAAGATCCATTGTTATAAAAGAAATAAGAAAGGAGATATTTTCCTTAGTGTTTCTATTTGGCTGAAGTTAAATTTGGGGTTAAGAAATCATTAATTTTGAGGCCGGGCAGTGGTGGCGCACACCTTTAATCCCAGCACTCGGGAGGCAGAGCCAGGCGGATCTCTGTGAGTTCGAGGCCAGCCTGGGCTACCAAGTGAGTTCCAGGAGAGGCACAAAGCTACACAGAGAAACCCTGTCTTGAAAAAAAAAAAAAAGAAAGAAATCATTAATTTTGGAAAAGTACTATTTCAACTGCAATAGTTATATCTTCCTTGAATAAATTATCATCAACTTGAAAAATCACTTGTATGACTGTTATTTCTTTTCATTCTAGGCTTCACATTTGTTCTTCAAACATTGAGTAGAGTGCTAACAATGAAGGTAATAAACTATAAGGACAACAACTCATGAATCTCTTGGGAATAAAAATGAGTGGCAAAAAATATAAAACGTATACATTCAATTACATAATTCTCTTGAAGTAAAATTATATAATGGGAGAAAATGTTTAGTAACTTGCGGGAATTAAACACAAGAAAAGATAATAGAAAAGTGTTGAGAGCAGGCTATGTCCACTTTAAGTTATAGTTCCCATGTGTAAAACAGGGTTTGTTCAAACTGTGCCTTTCTCTGGAAGACTTCACTTAGAAGAAGGATGATTGTGCACATGATGGGTACATATAATCACCATCTCTCTGGTGCCACTCATGCATCACAGACTTATTCTTGGGAGTAGAAAGGGTGACACATTATGAATTCATCAGGGCTAATCAAGACTGTAGGAGTACATGGATGGATGTACTAAAATCAAACACGAGAAAACGGGCTCGAGAACTTACCAGATAAACTAGAAAAGTGGGAAATCCCTAACCTAGGCGACATAAAGACAACGTCATTCAGCATTGTGATGGTGATAGCCCCCTTCGGATAGCCTGTCCTCTGGCTACCTGGTGTACATCAAGCAAACACAGATAGAGAGCTTCAAATGGTCCCCTGGATTCAGGATCGTTCTGTCCATGCTGTTGTCATGACCTGTTTACATGCTGTCTGCCAGTCTTCTGGACCTGAACTTATCATCCATTTACCCACTTGTTCCTTCATCTGGCTGCATTCCTTCCCTTTCACCCCTGAAGCTGGGCACACTCTATAGCTCAGTTCTCACACCAGTGAAACTAGTAGCTGCTGCTGCTTCCTATGTTTGTTCTCTTCAGCATGGCTGTGTTCCTTGCCTTGTCGATAGAGAGGACTTATATTTCCATCAGCCTTCTTCTAAAGCCTCTTGCTTTAACCCTTTTGAGTTGCTTTGTAAGACACATGCATATAGATATATTTGGGTGATGCTAGCATTTGTAATTAAGACTGGAATGAAAGTATTTGTGTTTGTTTAGGCCAAGTTACCGAGGAAAACAAGAATATATGGCAATTTTTTTCCATTAAAATGTTCATACCCTGTGAATTTATTACTACACAATAAATTCTGGTATTGTGGAAAGACACACCATGACTATCTATGGTTCTTAAATAGTGCACTCACCAAACGTAGGCATGATATTCACATGATATTGAAAGAAATGGTAAGAAATCTACTGTTTGCAATTGGCATTTTGACCCCAATCATGAGTATAAAAATTTATACATGCAACAAAATTGCACCAAATGAAGAAAACACACACATACAATAATTGTCAAGTATCAATGTGTACAATCAGGAAACAATGTTTCAATCTTGAAAATATGTACTGGATAAAATATAGTCAATAAAGAAATTAAACTAAGAACTAAGAAAAAAGTGTAATGAAAATGATATGTGAAGGACTTCTTTAGAGCAGTAAGTTTACTTAACATATTGAGCTTAACAAATGTTACAATATATTAACATATTTAATAAAAATTTCAAATTTATGTATTGAAATAAAAGGTCATATCCTTATATACAGAAAAGTTAAAAAAAAAAACCAGACTGAGTACAGATATAAATTCAATAACAGTGATCTCATTACATATAGATCCTGTACATCAATGAAGGCAAAGAAAATGGCAAAGCCAGGATGACTCTTACAAATTACAGTTTTACAAAGGAGCTAATAATAAAGCCATAGATTTTGACAATCCTTCGGATGGTGACATGCAGTAGGAGTATATATTTGTGACTACTGCTCCAAAGAGACGGGAGCTACATTTGCTTTGTTATAATAAGCTCTGAATAAATATTTAGAGTATGTTAATAACTTGGTCCTGTGCATGGAGAATTGAAAGAGGATAGAATCTTAGGAAATAAGTTCTTTAAAAGAGTATAAAGTGGAATGGCTGAGAGGAAATAAGAAAAGACACCCAAAATGATGCACTAAAGTGATATAATGTCAAGCAAGAGAGAGGAGACCACTAAGGAATTATCTAAAGTGTCAGAGATAAGACGGGTCCAAAAAGACTCATGAAATAACACCAATAATGACAAACCACCACCACCACCAATAACGACAAAATACTCATTATAACTGCTCAAGCCATAACTTCATCAGTATTAATCAAAGCATATCTCCTAACTTGACTTGAAACAGTCAGTTTGGCAATGAGGCATGCGATAGGAATAGGTGTAGTGGGAAAAGAGTTGATTCTTCTCAGTTAATGATGGAGTGCTAGTAGGATGTGATAACAGTAAATGGGAATTATATTTAGATTATTTCTGTGAAAGGGTAGGGAAAGAGGCATTCAGAATGCAAGAAAACATGTATTAGTATGCATCTATGCATTTACATACAAGGAAGTAAGTATTGGCAGGAAAGTCAGAAAGATAAAAGAGACAGAAACAGACAATCTGAGAGGACACAAAGGACACCTAAGGCTATGCAACACAGTAGCAGAGACAGAGAAGGAAAGGGAGGGGGAGGAAGACAGAGAGCAATATTGTTTTATTAAGATTTAGTAACAGAAGGTGATAGGGTCCCTAAATACATAAAAGTGAACAGATTTATATTTTTATGTATGTTTAATCTTGTGGAAATGCAATTAAAGAGCATAGTATTGACTGTATTTTAATTTTCTAATTTCCCATGGTTCATATATGTCTTCAGAATTTAAGCATAGTTCAAATAAAATAATTTAATATAATCAGGAAACTGATGGAATTGGTATGCTGTTCATTATTGCACTTTGCAATTTATCTAGCTGAAACACTGAAACCTCATCATCAGTGTGACAATACAGACCTAAACATTCCATATAAAATTTGATGAAGGCCTTTTTCAATAAAAATCAACATCACTTTTGTGACATTCCAGGTTCAGGAGACTGCTATATGCATTAATTCACACATGAGTGCAGGAGTGCTGAGCTCTCAGCGTAAATGGCTGTTGAACATTTCATGCTCTGTCATGTCCCATTGCATTAATAGCCGTGCATGTGATGAGGTCTGTAACCTAAAGCTATTTTGCAACACTCTCTCATGCACTTGTCATGAATGGAGTAGCCATAGACCTTATTAAGCCATCTTGTTTCCAAAAAGCTTGTATTTCCAGAAGCAGGCCTAGCATTTGATGTAATATCAATGGCATTTGGGTAAGTTTGGAAAAACATGTGTATGTATATGTATGTATGTATATATGCATGTATGTGTGTATGTATATATATGTGTGTGTGTGTACACATATATGTATATATACATATGAATGTATATACATGTGTATATATACATACATATATATGTCTTAACATATACCAGATTTTTATTTTTGTAGTTAAATAATGTAATAATGGTCTCCTGTTTACCATTTTCACTTTCTAAACTACTGGATGGACAATCCCAAAGTATATTACTCGCTAATTATTACCTTAGGTCAGCCCTTGGCTTCTTTGAATTTCTGCTTCTTATGAGAAACCGTGAACAAAGCAGGTATGCTGCAAAGTTTTGCTCTGTGAGGCAGAGTGCACCGTCCCAAGACCCTGCAGAGGGATGTTGTCATAAAATCAAGTTCCTTTCCCAACAAGCCAGTTAATTAGATAATTAAAATAAAACACCCGGGAAGGTATTATTTTCTCATTTTAAGGTTATTGAAATGTATTTTGTTCCCCTTGGATATGTTTTCTGAAAAGTGTTGTGGTTTGGAAAGCCATCCTTGAGTTAGTAGAAATCAGTGCTATTGTCACCATCGAAGCAAGGCGGTGAAAGCAAGAAAGTCAAGAGAAGGAGAGACAAACGTGAAGGGCAGGCTACCTGGTAGTTCAGTGAGGGAAAGAGCTTGCTGTGCGCACGTTTACCACCTGCATTTTGTCCCTGAGACTCATTTCTCAGGAAAGGAGAACAAGGTTGTCTGCAAAATTCCACACAGATCCCCCACAGCAAGCAAAACAACTCTCTGTCTGTCTCCCCACACACATGTGCATGCACATACCATGAACACACAAATCATAATAACAATGCTAATAAATATTATAAATATTTTTAAAATGAAAATCCAATTTGTAGTGTTCTCCTTAGAATGAAATAATGAATGGTGACAAAAATGAAAACAATAAAGCAAAACAGAAGAGGAAAAAAGGCTAAGATTAATAGAAATGAAAGAATGAACCATCTGTTTCCATTTCAGGAAATTTCAAGTCATTGGAATAAACTTCACAGGAAAATATTTGGAACACAATACTTGATCGCAGAGAAAATGAAAGCAAAGATATTCAGAAAGATTGAGACTTGCAGCAGAGACTCCTTAGCAGCAAAGGGAAGGAAGTGGAAGGAAGAACATCTTGCTAAAAGGAGCAAAAGCAAATGAACTGACATTGAGGAAATCAGGAAGCAAGCCCCGGGAAGTAAAAGGAATGAATCTAGTCTACTGTGTATTAAATATAATGTTTGCTAACTAAATCCTTCCATCAAAGTATCAGATAGAGGTTAAAAAACAAGCCTGGATGATGTTTACAGCACACATACCTCAAGAATAGTGAAAATTAAAGGCTAAAATTAATAGATGAACTGATAGATAAAATAGATATGCTAATGGAAGACAAGCAAAAGAGATGAAATTAATATCCGATGAGGCAGAATTTAAGATTAAAAGCAATAAACAGGATAAAAGAGGACACTGGGTAATAAAAAGGCAAGTTTAGGGAAGATATATGAGCCACGAATATATACATACCAAAAAACAATCATGAAAGACAACTCATAAATCACAGCTAGAAATGAAAAAATTAATAAGAATATAGCATTATTGCAAATACTGTGACTCTCAAAATTGGGCAGATGCATTATAGATAAATGACTGATAGTTCTAAATTAGTTTCAGAGTTTAATCCTTTCTCATCTTAAGAGGATATAAAATCCAAGTCTCAAGCATCAAGCATAATCATTTAAAGGAAATGTGATTTGCTTTTATTTACATATTTCTATTAGTTTAATAGGAATATTAATCTTAATCTACTTTGAATCGCCAGCTGTGCCACTGACTAGAGGTGTCACCATAAAAGACCAGACTTTTCTTTGAACCTTGAATTCTTGGCCTATAAAGAGAGGACTAATAGCATCAGGGAAATACAAATTAAAATAACTCTGAGATACCATCTTACACCTGTCAAAATGGCTAAGATCAAAAACACTGAGAACAGTTTATGTTGGAGAGGGTGTGGAGCAAGGGGAACATTCCTTCACTGCTGGTGGGAGTACAAACTTGTATAGCCACTTTGGAAATCAGTATGTTGACTTCTCAGAAAATTGGGAATCAATCTGCCTTCAAGAGTCAATGAAATCACTCTTGGACATATACCAAAGGATGCTCAAATTATACCACAAGGACACTCCTCAGTTATGTTCACAGTAGCATTGTTAGTAATAGCCAGAACATGGGAACAACCTAGACTCCCCTCAACTGAAGAATGGATAAAGAAGCTGTGGTACATATACAAAATGAAGTATTACTCAGCTATAAAAAAAAAGTGGTGATATTGTGTTCCCCAAAATATTGTGCACCCTAATAAACTGATCTGGAGTCAGAGAACAGAACAGCCACTAGATACAGAGGCCATAAAATGGTGGCACACACACACCTTTAATCCTAGCATTCCAGAGGCAGAGATATGTCTGAATCTCTGTGAGTTCAAAGCCACACTGGAAACAGCTAGGCGTGGTAACAAAAGCCTTTAATCCCAGGAAGTGATGGCAGAAAGCAGAAAGGTATATAAGGCATGAAAACCAGGAACTAGGCTTTTAGCTTTTAGGCTTTTAGCAGCAGTACAGCTGAGATCCATTTGGATGAGAACTCAGAGGCTTCCAGTCTGAGGAAACAGGATCAGCTGAGGCACTGGCAAGGTGAGGAAGCTGTGGCTTGTTCTGCTTCTCTGATCTTCTAGCATTCACCCCAATACCCAGCTCTGGGTTTGTTTTAATTAACAAGACCTTCTAACAATTTGTGCTACAAAATGACATCAAGAAATTTTCAGGCAAATGAATGGAACTAGAAAAATCAGCCTCAGCGAGTAAACCCAGACTCAGAAAGACAAACACGGTACGTACTCACTCATAAGTGGATACTAGATGTGAAGCAAAGGATAATCAGACTACAACCCACAGCTCCAGAGAAGCTAGGTAGTAAGGAGGACCCTAAGAGGGATGCATGGATCACCCTGGGAAGGGAAAATAGATGCGATCTCCTGGGTAAACAGGGAGCAGGGAGGAGGGTAGAGAGGAGGGAATGGCAGATGAGAACATGAGGGAAAAGGATTGTCCATCTAGGGGAGGGATGGAGTGGGAGAGCAATGAAAGAGACATATTGATCGAGGGAATCATTAGGGGGTAAGGGAGAAACCTATTGCTAGGGAAATTCCCAGGCATGCACAAAGACGACCCTAGATTAGACTACTAGCAATAGTGGCGAGAGTGCCTGAACTGGCCTTTCCTTGTAATCAGCTTGGACTGGAAATGTACAGAGACAACTGTAACAAGCTCTTGGAACTCACTATTCTAGACCAACAGCTGTGGAGCCTGCGTGGAACTGAACTAGGCAAGTGGGAGACACTTTCGTAGCTAGGTTTGTTTGAGGGGCCCCTAGCAGTGGAAGCAGGATTTATCTCCAATGCACAAATTGGCTTCTTTGAGCTGATTCCCTTTGGTGGGATGCCTTGTTCATCCTTGATGCCGAGGAGAGTGGCTTGGTGCTGCCTCAACTAAATGAACCAGGCTTTGTTGACTCCCCATGGGAGGCTTTACACTTTTGGAGGAGTGGATGGGGGTGAGCTGGAGGGGACACTGGGGTAGGAGAGTGGGGGTTCGGGGGAGGGGGGAGGGGGAGAGGAGGAACTGTGATTGAATGTAAACCGAATAAAAAATTAAAATTAAATTAAATAATAGCCCCACACACACACACACACAATTTCTTCTTTTTAAAACAAAAAGAGAGGACTAATGCTTGCTTGGTCTGTGTCAACCCATAGTGGGTATTTCTACTGAGCCAAGACCATGCCTGGTATAAGCACGTACGTGCACACACACACACACACACACACACACACACACACACACACAATTTCCTCTTGTTGTTACTTATCAGCTGAAATGAAGCAGAGTTTCCACATATTCACCGATTTTCACTGCTGCCATAAATATTGGTAGCTATGTGTCCCCGAAGAGGATCGTGAGAGCATCAACAGTGCCAGAAAGAGCAAATGGCAAGTTTTCCCTCTGCTTTGCACCAGAGTTACCATCCAGTTTCTGTGACTGCTAAGCACAAAGCAGTTGAACTCACTGCTACTGAGGAGCTGGGAAAACTGTTATGACTCTCCCAGGAAAATTAAGCAAGTGAGGAGTGACTAACCCCAGGCATGATATGCAACTCACCCCAAACACGATATGCAGCTCAAAGATCTAGAATAAAAACAGATCACTCTCATTAGAAAAATACATGCAAAGGTCAAATTTAGAACATATTTGTTTTAGAAATAATCTTGTTTGCTACTTAAATGTTTCGCCTATAGCTTAGCAAGTCTTGAACCAAGAAAAAGGAACTAAATCCTAAAACTCTCTCCATTACAATTGCATATATACAATGTTCCTGTCACTGGTTCACTGTGAATGAAACGGAGCACAAACACTGTGCAGTGCAGTCACATTCTTCAAAGGAAATCCAGAGAAGAGAGTTGGAAAGTTGTTTACTCTCTTTTGACTTTGCCTTTAGTTTGTAGGGGAAATATTCCCCCCGTTGAGAGAAAACTTGCAAAAGCTCCTGTGTTTTGATGTATGGTATCTGAACTCCAAAGAGAATGTAATCTTTGTGGAAAGCGATCTAAAAGAAGTCCTCCTGGAATTTCAGCAAGCCCAGAAAAAGATAACCACCGCGGGAGGGTGCTTCTTTAGAAATGAAACGCTTCTGAGAACAAACAGGAAAACGTGCAGGGCCGGTTTATTCAGGTTCTACGTTGGCAGCCGACTACTAATTTCTATGTTCATAACAGTCTCAAGATGATCAAAATGCCTCCCCCTTGAAATATGTAAAGACAAAATTAAGTGTTTAACTCCGACTCCTGGAATCAAATTATGTTTTTGACCTGTATGAGACATAACACAAAAGGGATTTCTAATATTAAAAAAAAGCACACACAATCCTCCAAATGTTTATAATGGAAAAAAATCTAAACTTAGTATAGAAATATAGACACATCATATTAGTATTGATAAAGTCAGTTATTGCACTGTCATTGGAAAGTAACATTTAGCTATGACATTCTATTGTGAATTTCTTCTGATAGTATTTACTAAAGTTAATGAGGGTAACTGCATAGATATTTATAGTAAAAGATTTAAATATAATGAGCTCTTTACACTGAAAACCATGCTTATTTAAATGTTCATTGACTAAAAGGTAAATACTTGATTGACTAAATGTTATATAACTTCATATTACCCCATTTAAAAAATAGCATTCAACAATGAAATTCTTTTCCATAAAAGAGTTTTTATACAAATAAAGTCTCAGTAGAATTATTCATAAAACCCTAGTCTGAAACAACTTAATGTCTATCAATTGATGAGTTGAAAGGCATTATTCATGACTGCCTTTACAGTGAAATATTATTCAGTGGGAAAAAAAAGGAACTATTGACACAAGCAGAGTGAAGGGAATCCGATAAAACACATCACCTGTTTCATGACTCAATTTGTAGGAAATTATTGAACAGGCAAATTTTCTAGAAAAGTGGTAATGGGCAATACAATGAAGGTTAAATAGAAGGTAATATTTAGGAATTTTAATGGGATGAGGAAAATGTTCTAAAACCATTTTTTGGTGGTATTTGTCCAATTTGTAAATTCACTTAAAAATCATTGACTATGCACACAATGAGACATGAAAAATAAGCTTCAGTAACATTAGAAAGATATTCCATTTTAATTGAAATACTAAAGCTCCATAGAACTTTAACACACACACACACACACACACACACACACACACACACACACACACACACACAATTACATGATGAGGAAATAGACAGATCTGAAAAAATTCTATCAAATATATTAATAATGGAGAGTGCAAATTAAAATTACTTGCAGAAGATTCGCTCTTAAAGCCCCTGGAGACCTTGTTAGGAAAGGAAAAGATTCCAGTCAAAAGGAAACTTTGAGCAGTATCGTTCCCCTTCAGAGGAAAGAGGCTTTTCATTACCCCAGGCAAGATACAGAGTTGAGAAGGAATCAGGCTGTCCTCCCTTGGCCAGGGGAGGGACAGAGGTGCTCTGTGTAGGCTGTAAAGTCTAGTAGCCTGAGACTCCAGAGCTGTCCTGGGGGCCCATTCAGAGTGATGGCTGAGTGAGTGGGTGCTGTATTGGGAACAGCCAGAAATGCCTGGGCTGCAGAAACTTCCATGCAGACATTGGCCAGGTGTTTTCACAACCAATATTCAGCATCAGTTCACTGGGCAGAGACATTCTGAAATAAATAGCAGCAATGGAAAGCATGACACATCGCCATAGTAGACGGAGCACAGGTGTCTTTTTTCAGGAGTGAATTCAAAGGCAGCTGCATGATCAGCTGTCCATCACCAGCAAAGAAGCTGAAGTTACACCAGAGGACTCTCTCATGCAGAACAAAGACATCACCTCAAGTGGTTCATGTATGAAAATGTCTGGACCCCAGGAAGAACACTGTCTTAATTAATGAAAAGACTTGGTAACCATGTCATGATAGCACTAAAACACTTTTAATAAATGTGCTGCTTGGATCACTGTTTTCCTCACTAAGCTCTCTAATATTAATTTTCAGTCTAATTATTCTTTTATTTTTTTTTTACCAATTTTACTGGAACAACAAGTATAATGATGCAAAGATTATCAATAAACTCTAAATAAATTATTTATTTGGGAGGTACAGTTTTTAAGTATCCAGTTACATTGGGAATGCCCATCTTTAGTCAGGATAAAAATCTTGAGTTCTCCTTTCAGCATTGATTATTTATGTATGTGTGTATTCTGTGTCTCTGTATGAGTTTTATAAATTTATGCATATGAGTGCAGTATCTACCGATGCCAGGGGAGAATGTCAGATCTGCTGACCTGGAGTTAAAGTTGTGGTGAGCTACAAGATGTGGGTGCTGAGAAATGAACACAGATCCTATGTAAGTACTGTAAATGTTGCTTACCACTGAACCATCTCTGCAGGCTCCAAGATCCTTTTCATATTTCTTTTTCTTGCAGGTAAATCTATCCTTGGCCAACCAGTGAACTGTCAGATAAAAAGAGTCATATTCACATAGTTTACTTCCAGACAAACGTTGCATTGTTACATCTGTAATTACAATATATTTAGCCCTCAGCAACATGTGATCAATCTTTTGAACAAGGAAATATATATGTACTTGGCATTCTTGTCAAGTGTTATAAATTTGGGTACTTTCAAATTTACGTGCATTCAACTTTATTGATTTGTAAAGTTAAAATCATGTGTTTAGAATCTGAGATTTGTGAAAATTTATAATTATTTTAATTTTTAAATTTTTTTTCTGGAATTCCCATAGTTGGTTTGTTTTGTTCTTGGTGACGGAATCCAGGTTCTCACTAATAAAGTTGTACACTGAGTTGTAAGCCAACTCTTCTTAAATGACATTTTTAAAACATTTCAAAGCACACAGATATTTACTTTATCAAATGTAGCTAGAGTTTTTCTGCCTGGCCCACAGTCAGGAAAAATCTCTCTCACCCACCAGTCCCACAGCCGCTCAGACTCAACCAAGTAAACACAGAGACTTATATTGCTTACGAACTGTATGGCCATACCAGGCTTCTTGCTAACTGTTCTTATATCTTAAACTAATCCATTTCTATAAATCTATACCTTGCCACATGGCTCGTGGCTTACCGGCATCTTCACATGCTGTTTGTCATGGCAGCGCCTGGCAGTGACTCCTTCCACCTTCCACTTCCCAGAATTATTCTCCTCCTTGTCCCGCCTATACTTCCCCCTGCCTGACTACTGGCCAATAAGTGTTTTATTTACTAACCAATCAGAGCAACACATTTGCCATACAGAACATCCCACAGCAATCAAAAATAAATTTTATTTTTTTATTAGGCCAGTTTATTTCTGATACCAAGTCAAGAGAATAAAATTGCAGGCTAATCTCATTTTGAGTACCAGAGGCAACAATTTGATAAAATAGTAAATAATTGAATTTAGTGTCATATTCAAAGGATAATGTCTATTTTTGTCTCTTCTATAAAATTTATAATATATTCTTCTCTCATACAATTTATCCCAACCACAATTTCTCATAATTCAATGTTAAAATACATGAATTATGTTTAGCAGAATTTATGGTAAAATTTGTACTTTTGCAAATACAAGTAAAAATGTATTATAAAAAACTATTCTAAAATTTGAATAGCTTGGAATTAGCCTCAACCATAATCATATTAACACTATGCAGTATGTAATATAATATATGTATTTGGTTCGTTTCTATTATATAATTAAAATTTTAAACTAAATCTACAGAAAATGAAATTAATTTTAATATTTGATATTTTAATAATTTGATCACTTTCCTTGACCTTGTCAGAGTAGTATATCATAAATATTATATGTTAGCATGAATAATGCTTCCTGATCTCTTGTTACTTAAACATATTGTAACAATGCTAAGTATTCAACAAGGAAAAAAAGGTTTATTTAACTTTGAAATCCTTATTAAAATTAAAATTATAAATTTCGAATAGCTGTCGAGAAGGTTCAGTGGTTAAGACCACTGACTGTTCCTATACAGGTGCAGGCTTTGTTTCCCAGCACCTACTGGGTGGCTCACAACCACCTGGTACTCCGTCCACCTCCCTCTTCTACATCTCTCAGGCACACATGTCATACACATAGATATGTGCAATCACTCACATGTACACATGAAATAAAAGTAATAAATCTTAAAAATAGACATTTCAATAGAAAAAAGAAATTAAAAACAAAGTGATATTAGGTGAGAGACAATGGGAAAATGTATACAGTTTATGTGGTTGCTTTTAATATTTCAGTTCAAGTATATATACAAAAGGCAAAAATTGGTTACAGAAGTTTACAAAACGAAATCTCATTCTTTGAAAGTCACTCATAATTTAAAATATTTTTTTTAATTTTTAAAATTTTAACTTTAAAAACATATTTTTCCACATGTATGTCATGCACAGATTACCCTCACCCCAACCTCCTCCTGCCCAATCATTCATTGTACAGATGAACTGAAGGACAAAAAAGGATATATATGGAAAAGAATTTATTAAACAAGATACTGGACCCACTAAAGGAAAATGAGATAAATATTCACGAGATCTTTGAGACTTAACCCTGAAGAAAAAGGAAAAGATGTGGAGTAAATCTGATACATTTACATAGCTAGAAAATAATTTAACAGTTGTACACAGCTGTGGAAGACATCAGCTGGTGATGCAGCACATATATGCACATGCACATACTCATGCAACTCCCAACACTCACATATGCACACACAAATATACATGAAAATGGAAAATATTAATCAACATTTAATATAGACCACAAATATAGACCAAAGAGAGATTTGCTTCAAAAGTAGACAAAGTCACAATAATAAAATAAGAAATAACTAGTCTAAATAAGTTTAAAAAAAATAACGAGCTGTGCTGGCTAGGTTTATGCAAACTTGACACAAGCTAAAGTCATCTGAGAAGTGGTAACCTCACTTAAGAAAAGAATACCGTAGACGTTGC
The DNA here is from genome assembly GCF_949786415.1 of Peromyscus eremicus. Classification (NCBI taxonomy): domain Eukaryota; kingdom Metazoa; phylum Chordata; class Mammalia; order Rodentia; family Cricetidae; genus Peromyscus; species Peromyscus eremicus. The sequence goes on from NC_081421.1 coordinate 85,392,412, forward strand.
AGTGACTGCTCAGTGATTAAGCGCACTGGCTGCTCTTCCAGAGGAAATGAGTTCAATTCCCAGCACCCACATGGCAGCTCACAACTGTCTTTAATTCCAATTCCAGGGTATCTGAAACCCTACACAGACATGCAGGTCAAACACCAATGAACACAAAATACAAGTAAATTTAAGAAATAAGAATGAATAAAATTTAAAAAAAAAAGAAAAGGAAGCTAAAAGAAAAATGTATCCATAAGATCCTACTACAGGCAAGCTGTAGGGCATTCTCTTAATTAGGATTGATGTGAATGTGGAAGGGCCCAGCCTATTGTGGAAGGTGCCATCCCTGGCCAGATGGTCCTGGCTTCTTTAAAAAAACCAGGCTGAGCAAGCCAAGAGGACCAAGGCAATAACAGCACACACATACCCCCTCAATGGTCTCTGTCTGCATCAGTTCCTGCCTCCCAGGTCCTACCCTGCTTGAGTTCCTGTCCTGCCTTCTTTCCATGATGAACTGTGGTGTGGAAGTATAAGCCAAATACATCCTTTCCTCTCCAAGTTACTTTTGGCCATAGTGTTTCATCACAACAATAATAATTCTTTCTAAGACACAACCTGAACCATTTTTAAAATATACCCCACCAAATATGGCACAAGTTAATTTTTCTCATTCATTCTTGGTCTGTCTTTTCCTCTTTCATGAATATGAAAGAAAAATAATAGGAACAGGTCTTTGACTTTTAAAAAAAGGAAGGCAAGGCCTAAGTGTGTTTACCTGTTGTCTTTAAATACACTTCAGTCATTAGAAATTAAAAGTACCTCTCAGCCAAAGGAGAAATAAAAATAGCTTTGAAATGACACCCATAATTAGATTCATAGGAAAAATTTATTAGTATCTACCTGAAGTTTAATACTGAGCTCCATTCTAATGTGCAGAAATAATTTGTATTTTTATAGCTCATGAATAAATAACTTTTCTCCTTGGAGGAATCACTTAGTTCATCAATTAATGTCTAACATTTCATCTAATATTTTCCTAAAACATGGGAAAATTGAGTAGTGTTAATTAGTAACTACTCCACTTTCATTTAATAAAATAAAACACAACTTACATGCAATAATTTGTGTTTGTAAAAGCAAATATCTATGTTATAACACCTTCAATTTTTTTAAATGCATTCTATATAAACCACATATATATGATTATTAATAAATGATTATTAATAAATTTAATCATAGCTGTAATTTTAAAAGCATTTCTCCTTTGAGATTACAATTATAGATATATTTCATAAATGGTAAACAAACTCAGGACAAAGATTAACAAGCCAAATACAACAGAGATCCCAAGCAAGGCTGAGTATCTAACATCAATGGAAGCCAGTACTAAGACACCAGATTCTGCAATAAGGGACTGGTGTTTATGCACTCAGATGGCCAGGAAGTTGAACAGGAAGCTAAGATAAGCTGACAGGAATTTAGCGGAAGGCATAGGGAATAAACTGCTTGCAGATTTCATGGTGAGTACTCATTTGGGTGATTCACTTGCCAAGCATATTTCACCTTAACCAGAATGTGACAGTTTCCCATTGTCCTCTAGCCAATGAAGAAAGTAAGCTGTACCCATCAGAATGTTAGTACTGTTACTAATTGTATTCAAAGTGTTTGAGGATGTTAACTCGAGTGTAGCTGAAGTTTTCTCCTGTCCTGCCCAGCCCCATGGACCCTGCAGCCACTTATAAAATAATCATGTTCCATGGCTTTACCTGTGTGCCATTACATGCTGCTCCCTGGATGGTAGGCTGGTGTCTCCTGACTCAGCCTTCCTCTTCCCAGAATTCTCCTTGTCTGTTTATCCTGCCTATACTTCCTGCCTGGCTACTGGCTAATCAGCATTTTATTAAACCAGTGTACAAAAGCATTATCCCACAGCACTTGAGGGATATTTATTTATTATTTATTTATCTAAGACAGAATCTTGCTATGCAGCCCGAGCTGGCTTTGAACTCTCAATGTTCCTACCGTGCCCAGTGAACACCCAGTGGAAGCTATAACTTTTCAAAACCACCTAGTACCTGCATTTGAAATACTGTGTTTTCTGTAGAAAATATCCTTTAACTCATTATTGATTTTCATTCCAAGTGGTTGACTGAAGGCAAACTGAAGATATTCACCTCTCCCTTCACTCCAAATCCAGTTCCCCTTTTGCACTCCCTGCTAGGTAGCAGACTACCTGATAGATGCTCCCTTCCCCCTCTCCAGTAGAATGCACAAATCTTCCTCTAGTGTGCAGACGTGAGTTTCTGCTACTTCTGCCTTCTCTTTGGGTTTTTCCTTCTGTTTGTTCTGTTTGTTTTGTCGAGTTCTCTGGCAAGTTAATTTTTGTTTTACATTATTATATTTCATTTTAATATTATACTATAGACTCTTGTTTTGTTTTTATTTTTAATTAGGAAACTTTCTATTCATTTTACATACCAACCACAGATGTCCCTCTCCTCCCTCCTCCTGGCCCCCAGCCTTCCCCCGCAACCCACCCCCATTCCCACCTCCTCCAAGGCAAGGTCTCCCATGGGGAGTCAGCAGAGCCTGGTACATTCAGCTAAGGCAGGTCCAAGCCACTCCTCCCCGCTCCAGGGCTGTGCAAGGTGTCCTACCATAGGCACTGGGCTCCAAAAAGACAACTCATGTGCCAGGGATGCATCCTGATCCCACTGCCTGAGGGCCCCCTAAAAAGTTCAAGCTAAACAACTGTCTCACCTATCCAGAGGGCCTAGTCCAGTACCATGAGGGCTCCACAGTTATTAGTCCACAGTTCATGCATTTCCATTAGTTTGGCTGGCCATCTCTGTACATTTTCCCATCATGATCTGGATGTCCCTGGTTCGTAGAGTCCCTCCTCTCTCTCATTGCTTGAACTCCTGGAGCTCAGCCTGGCATCCTGCCATGGATCTCTGTATCTACTTCCATCAGTCACCGGATGAGGGCTCTGCGATGACAGTTAGGGTATTCAGTCATCTGATCATTGGAGTAGGCCAGTTCAGGTACCCTCTGGACTATTGCCAGTAGTCTAAGGTTGGGTCATCCTTGTGGATCTCTGGGGATCTCCCTAGCACTCTGCTTCTCACAATTCCCATGATTTCTTTATTTATCATGTTATCTCTTTCCTTGTTCTCCCACTCTGTCCCTGTTACAGCTCAAACTTCCCATTCCCCTATGTTTTTATCCCCCATACCACAAAGACACATGCTCAACTACGTTCATAGCAGCATTATTCATAATAGCCAGAACCTGGAAACAACCTAGATGCCCATTAACCGAAGAATGGATAAAGGAAGTGTGGCATGTATACACAATGGAGTACTACTCAACAGTAAAAAAATTAAATAAAATAAAATAGAAATGATATCATGAAATTTGCAAGCAAATGATGGAACTAGAAAATATCATCCTGAGTGAGGTAATGCAGACTCAAAAGGAAAAGCATGTACTCACTAATAAGTGGATATTAGATATAAAGCAAAGGATAACCAGACTGCAACCCACAGCTCTAGGGAGAGAAACAGAAAGTGGCTGGATTTTGATGTGATGGAAAGTAGGGAGGAGCTGGAAGGAGCAGAGGGAAGGGAAATCATAATCAAAACCCATTATGTGAGAAAAGAAAAATTTATTTTCAGTAACAGGGAAAATGATTTCTAAAATCCAACACTATTTATTCTCCTTTTCTTTGTTTCTTTGACATCATTCATTATGTTTTGTCTTAGATTATCCCTCTAGCCTTTTAACTAGCCCAATAGCCTCCAGAATAGCCCTTTAGATCCCATTTTAACATTTACAGCAGAATGCACCAAGTTCTAATAAATTCATACCCTCAGAGCTTTTCTGACTTTAAAAGTCCGACTTTACTTTTCCCAAGTAGTAAGAGCAATACATCCTTGCAAATTAGAAACTGATTGATTGTACCAACTTGGACCCCCTTTTCTATTGGCAAAAGATGAATAAACACTGTGCTTCTTAGTAAGCTAAAATTCCTCATTGATTTCTGGAAAATAAACGTAAGTGAAGCTTATACTTAGATTTGTGACATTGATAGTGTCAGCATGCAGTGCTTAGAGTATCTTCTTCATATCATTAAACAATTTAAAAGCTTGCTAAAAGAAATAAAAACTGATTATTCAGAAGCATGAGTTATTTGTACAGTGAGCCACACATGGTGACATTTCCAGTAACAGCAGGGAAAAAAACAAATGAATAAATTATTTTGGTTAGACTAAAGTAAATTAAAGATGTTCAATTAAGAATCAAGGTGATTCCATAAAGATAAACTTTCTTGTCAATAAGAAGTAGAATTAATGATTGGGGAAATTAGTGATGTAAAAAGAATATCTTTAGAGCAGGCTCACGAGTCCATGTTAATTAAGGGGGTTGACACTCACCAGATGGCTGATGAAGGAAGAATTGCAAACAAAGGCTACAGTCAGATTAACCGTGTCTCACTGAATGGGTACATCTGAGAGGACAGTGCAGCTGGTCAATACTCCAGCTTCAAGATACGGCATGAGCAACTTGACCAACACACCTGTAAGTATGCTGCTGTGGCATTTGATTTTGATCATTACTCATCAAACACCAGGTATCCTTCTATGAGACATCCTTAAGAATGGAGACGGGTTTCCATGTTTCTAGCATTCTGTATGTTTTTGTTTGGTTGTTTGGTTTTTAACATTTACACATGCTCCCAAGATTCTAGCAATTGCTTTAAGCTTCCTATATGATATTTGAATATACACTGTTTGACTTTCTATATAAAGTTTCACATGTAGGTGCATAAATATATTTACTCATACAAATATTGAAGTAACCACTAAGTAATGGATTACTATTCTAAGAAGTTTGATTACAGAGGTATTTTGCTAGAATTTCATTCATAAGAAGCAGTTTTGTAGAAGAGAATGATCCTTCCTAAACCAATTCTGTTATTGTATTTTTGTGTTTTTTGATTTTTGGTTTTGTTGTTGTTGTTTGTCTTTATCCTTTGAATGACGTTATGATAATTAATTGGTTCTCAACTTTAATCTAAAATTAACTAAGATGTAAGCTGTGGGACACAGTTGTTTAGGATTTTCTTGGTATTTGAAGTTGGAAGACATACTCTAAATGTAGGTAATACTTTCTGGGTAGATGATAGCAGGACACTGAAAGGAAAATGATTAGTCTTAGTGTTTTACTGGTAAGTGTATCGATATCCTGTTGTTGCTGCTGCTGCTGCTGCTGCTACATTCTTCTGCTAATATCAGCGTCGAGCTTCTCAGGCTTTCATTGTGCACTGAAGACTAGTGGCTTTCCAGGAGTCCTCCAGTCCTTAAATAGCTGGTTGTGTTTGCTGAGGCATCAGAATCATAAACTAATCATCTACAACATTCTCAGCACCAGCCCCCCACCCCCATTATGAAAATATCCACTTCCAGATTAGCCAGACTTTATGGTATAAGCCATTTGTATAAATAGCCCTGATTATTTTTCCTCTATAGAACCCAGTTAATACAAATTTCCCTGTCTCCCCCATCATATGTTTATTCTCCCATTTATCAAGATACAGGTGAGATTTCAGATATACATGAAAAGTAAACCTTAGAAAATATAAACACATGCCCTAGTTTGTATTGTATGTGTATCTCTGTATTCAGCCATTTATGTTATTTCACATATTGTTAAAATCCCCTGAGTGCAGCAGATCAATGTAGCTCATTTATGAAAACCCATGGATAGCATAGTACTTAGCCTGTGATGACATTGCTTAAAAACCTTCAGTGAAGAAAGGCGTTAAAACCATGCAATTATCTATCATAAATCATTGTCCCAGGAGAGCTGCTGGCTCTACTGACACATATTCAAAAGTCTATGTAGAATAAGTAGCTGAATTTTGCGAACGGCTCACTGGGAGAGTTTATATACACAGTTATGGTCTCCAAGTTGAGTGACACTTTACTATTATTTTAAGAACATTTAAAGAAACAATGCACATGAACTAAGCTAGAAATTTCAAATCAGGTCTTTGCAAGACAGTCCAGGTGGTCTAGTTCAGTAAACACTCAGTGGACACTGTAGAGTGACTTCAGAATTAAGACTGGTATAATCAAAATAAAAAATTATAGTAAAATATCCAGACTCAAAATAAGAACAAACAGCAGACACATGAATACAACAAGAAAAGGTGAGAAGGAAAAAGAGCAAAAAGGAGATGAAGAAAGGAAGTAAACAGGAAAGGATAGAGCTGGAGAAGGGAGAAATGAAAAGGAAAGGAAGGAGCAAAAGAGAGGGACAGACAACTGACAGACAGACAGTGATAGAGATGTATTTTGAGATCATTAGAAATCTACCAAAAGCTGCTGAAGGAGTAGACGACCAAGCAAAGGACTGAGATTACAAAGAACGAATTAAATACAGAGGCTCCCATTTTCTTTTAAACCATTAGAACTACTAGTTACAATGTATTGCCAAGAAATTTAATGTTTGTTTTCTTTCTTTAAGAAATAGTCCTCTATTTTTTCTTAAGAGTATGATATAAATTTGCATTATATACATGTAATGCAATGATATAATCCTAAAAACTTATAAAATTATAACACCCAAAATAACATGAATAATTCTGTATGTAATCAGAAAATAATCTGCTTTTTATCCTCTGTGGAAAAAATGGGTATATGTAGCATAACAGAGAAAATCATGATTCCATCTCTTATTACACTGTTGGGATAAACAGGGTGATCTACATGCATTTCATTGGATAAAAACTGTTTGATACTTAATTTTGTCATTACCTAAATACTAAATACCAAGATTTTCTTTATCAGATTATCCTGCTGCTATTAATGACTCTTAAGCTCTAATAATGCAGATCAGAAAATGTGGTAAATGTCAACTTCTCTTAACATAAAATAATTACTAAATAAGTCTATATTTTCCCTGGGATAGTGTCTCCACTAACAAATAACTACTATCAGATCCCAAATAAAGTTTCATATAAGTAACCTTAAGAACAGATTTTTAAGCTGCAATATGCAAAGTCTAATGATATATATATATGTATATAGATATATGTATGCATATATGTATATAGATATATGTATGCACATTGCTTTATAGTACAAAGAGACTCCAGGAGCAAGTCTGGGGAGATGGTTCATGAAGAACACTTGCTAATGAAGCATGAGGACCTGAGTTTGGATCTCTACTAACTACATAAAAGCATACCAAGAAAAAAATAGCCCTCTAAATCAACATGACAAAATCTCACAAAAACTCACAGAGAGTGGGGGTACACGCCTTTAATCTCAGCACTTGGGAGGCAGAGGCAGGTGGATTTCTGTGAGTTTGAGTCCAGCCTGGTCTACAGAGGAAGTTCCAGGACAGACTCCAAAGCTACACAGAGAAACCCTGTCTCAACAAACAAACAAACAAAAAACCTCACAGAGAATGAAGCACCGTACATAGGGTCTGCCTGGGTCTGCACCAAGTTCTTTGTATATATATTACAGCTTCAAATTTACTGTTTTTATGGGATCTCTGAGTGTGTAAAAATGGAGGTCTCTGACTCCTATGACTTCTCTTGACCTCTTTTCCTTCTGTTTCTCTGTCTTGTACAACTTTGAAGTCATAGGGTTTTTTATATTACTATATATTATTTTGTTACATTTTCAATGAAAAAAATTAATGAAAATCCAGCCACTGGGGTAAAGGATGACATCTGAACTGTCATTTATACCTCATAGCAAAGAAGAAATCTGTATTTTCCAATGGAGTGACACTGGGTATATCAACTACTCCAGGGTAGGTGTCATTTCAGGAGTATTTAACCAATATATAATGGACTCCACATTTTTTGCGTGTGTGCTTTCATTTGGTTACAGTTAGGTAGTATTTTTCCCCCTTTGGGGTGTTGTTTTGTTTATTTTTTCTTGGTTTTAGGAGTTTTTGTTGTTATATTGAATTTTTGCTTGGTTTTTTTTTTTTGAGAAACAATTTAAAGTTAGACAGATAAAGCAGGGGAGAGGATTAAGAAAGACTTGAGGGAGGGGCAGAATATGATTAAATATATATATATATATATATATATATATATATAAATCTAAACATTTTAAAGTAGTAAAATATGAAAAATAATTTTTAGAAAAGCTGTATATGGTCATATGCCTATAAGACGGTCACTGGGTGCAGAGGATGGGGACAGGTAGAGAACTAGATCTCTCAGCTTAGCCAGAAAGATGAGCTCCGTGGTTCAATGAGCAGCCTTTAAGGAATGAATTGGAGAATGTTAAAGTAGGGCACCTGAAGTCCTCCTTGAGCCTCTGTTTAAGTCTTTACATCATCACCACCACCACACACATACACACATACACACACACACACACACACACACAACACACACACACACACACACACACACACACACCAACACACTCACATACCCACACATTCATACATTCACACACACACATACACACACACTCACACATGTACATACATTCACATTCACACACATACACACACTCACACACATACACACACACACACACACAATCTTACCAGCTTATAGGGTAAGCATCTCTCTTTTGCCATACCCCCTACATATGCCACTCTTTCCTTAGTCTCTTTTGGAGTGGAGATCCTTGCTACTTCCTTCCCATCACTCTATTTTTTATTTCATTACTTGGGATATTTCAGTATGTAGGTTCAAAATGAAGGATTTCAAAATGATTAGTGACAGTGTGACTTACCCATGTTCACTGTTCAGTCCCGATGCCACTCTACCTGTCAATGTAACTGGTCAATCCGTTCTCCTGACTCACCTCCTGAAATGGCTTTTTAAGTCTCCACCCTTACCTTAGATTTTACTCTTATTTTTACCTTCCTTTGTAAATGAATCTTTGTCTTTCAGATCTCTAAACATCATAACATCCACATTTTGTGTGAAAATAGCTATTAGCATCCTCTATAGGCTAAGTTGTTGAACTTTCCTTTGGTTCAAAATCAACATCTTCTCACTACCACAGATGGAAAGAAGAAAAAAAGTGTTGTTCTAGTCCTTGAAAATTATTATTACCAACTAATTAGAACATAAAGAAATGCAGGTTAGTAGTTAGTCACCTATTATAATCAAACTTGTCAGGTTAGGTGTGTTTTCAAGGTCAAACAGAGATATATTTTAGATAGACAGGTGTTCTTCAGACACTTCAGAGATCTACAGAATATGGCATTTAAGATGTTTTAATAACATAGATTCTTTTTTTTTATGATTATGAGACATGTCTGCTCCTGGCAGCACCAATCTGCTTCACAGAAGATGATGGATATCAAAGAAACTCTATATGGAGTTTATTTTCTTCGTGGCATAAGTTAGCCACTGGGCAAGAAAGTGTCCTTGCCTCAACTGCTGACAGTACGCTATCCAAATGGACAAGCAGGACACAAAGGAAAGGACTGCCGAACATTGCCAAGACAAAGTAGGACAGCCCTTCAAAAAATTCTGCTTTAGAGGTAAGTCTGTTAGATATGCTAAGCCTGTAGGCCAAAGATGGAAGCCCCAACGTTGCAGAGGAACCTTGGGTGACTGTCCAGGCAGCCAGCTGTTTCTGTCATTTCTCACATTTTTTTGGAAGTCGCTTGCCAGTACTTCCTGTTTATTTAGGTAATATTATTTCCTTCTTGAGTCTCTGAAGGGAGTTGAAGACTAGACAGTTAGTTATAGTTATAGTTTTCCTTGTTAACAAATTCAGAAAATAAACTCATTAAAGAGGTATAAAGTGTGTAAGTTTGAAAGACATCAAAAGATAGTATTCAGTTGGTAATACAAGTTAGGACAGAAAGTGATTTTGATACAACATTTTGGACTCACCAAAATAGGATAGAAGATGGAATATTTTCTCTGAATCTGTCAAATGTTAGTGGACTGGACATTGTTAATGTAATTCTTGACTGTATATATTGTGCCTATTGTATATAGTTTGTCTTATATTACTTATAACCTTCTTTTATTATTTTAGACAAAAAGAGGGAAATATGGTGATATATTATGTACCCTAATAAATTTGCCTGAAGATCAAAAAAACAGAACAAGCCACTAGATTAAACATAGAAGCCAGGCAGTGGTGACACACACCCTTAATCCTAGCACTTGGGATTAAGAGACCTGTCTTGATCTCTGTGAGTTCAAAGCCACCCCAGACTACATTAGATTGACTCAGTCTAGCAGAGAAACAGCCAGGTAGTGGTGGTACACACCTTTAATCCCAATACTTTGAAGTCAGATGTCTTCAATCCCAGCACTAGAAATTTTGAGATAGGTAACTATATGGGTGGGCAGAGAAAAGTATATCAGGTGTGAGGAGACAGGAACTAGTCTTTCAGCTGAGGAGAGCTTTTCAGGCTGAGAAGTCCTAGAGGTAAGAGGTGGATTGTTCCTTTGTCTCTCTGATCTTTGAGCATTCACCCCAATACCAGGTTGCAGGTTTGTTTGTTGTTTTTTTTTTATTAAAAAACCTATTAAGATTAGAACAACATGTACTCACTCCAACAGAAGCCTAAGGAAGCAAAGAGGACAATTTCTAACTACAAAGAGCAAAAGTCTAGGGGAAATAGAAAGCCTATTTCTATTTTCATTGACTTATCCTAAACTGGCTTTATTGTGACTATTAAACTGAAAGATATCTAAGAAGAATTTTGCGAGTAAAATAAAAACTAGGCAAATATTAGCTGGTATTTTATAGTCATTTGACTGCCGAAAACCTTTAAAACAATCTCTAAGTAACACATTTGGATATAGTTCTCAGGTCTGTCAAAAAGAACAATTTCTGTCACATTCATAAGGTCAAGGAAGCTAAAATTCCAATGTCATCCCAGAAGATGTTCATAAAATTCCACTCCCAACTGAGAAAGTACTGGAAACAATGGACACTGCGAGAGGATGAGTAAGTTTTCTTCAGAGATATGGCTACCCATGATCCAGAAGACGATCCTAGATGGTTCTATGCTCATCACACACAATCACCACTAATGGACTGAACTGAGGAGAAGGGATAGAGAGAGTGGTGGGGGTCGGGGAGAAACATGGCATGAAGTTGGGAGGAAAAAGAAAAGAGATGAATGGGATAGGGAAAAATTGTATGAAAAGGAATGGAGAGGGCTGAATTAGATTCAGCAAATTATATGTATGCATAAATTCTCAATAAAATTTATTATATAAAACATCTTTCATCTGTAAAAAACTGAGAAATATTAACATTAATATTGTTTAAAGTGATTAACTATTGTTCTGCTAAAGAAAAATAGCAATAAAATGACTCTTAATGACATTCAGGTGTACCTATAGTCGACTGTCTTGTTCAGCCATCATCAGAGAAGCTTCCCCATCTAGTAGATGGAAACTAATAATGAGACCCACAACTGGCCAATGTGCAGGGAGTGAGAGACCTGGGAACACTCAGTCCTATGTGGGATGTGCTCATCAAACCCCTCCACTCAGGGCTCAGGGAACTCTGCAGAAAAATTTTAAGAGCCAGAGGGAATGGATAACACCAAGGAAACAGTGTCTTCCCTACAATACAGGACTGATGTGCTACACACATGAACTCACAGATACCATGGAAGCTTGCACAGGACCTGCAAAGGCTCCAATTAGATGGGGTTCCAGTTCTGAGAGGGGAAGAGGACATGAACTTCCATCCCTAACCAAGTCTCTATCTCCAAGTGACAGCAGCTTGCAAAGAAAGATTTCATTTTCTTCAGTGGAGTCTCACTGAGTATACAAACTACACTAACCAGCAGGCGTCAGGCCCAGCAGAGGATGGACAACACAAAACAAATTCTACAGTATTGCTTTGTATGGCACTGTTTGTTTGGTTGTTTGTTTGTTTTGTTTTAATATTAGTGGCCTTTTGATTGTATGTTATGGTTTCCATTTTGTGTTTTTATGTGGGGTGTGTGTGTGTGTGTGTGTTATATTTCACATGCTTTTTCTTTTTTTTCTTTTTCAGGTTTATTTGCCAAAGATAGAGAGAAAGAAAGCACAGTTCATTAGATTGGAAGATGTAGAGTATCTCGGAGTAGATGAGGGAGGGGAAACTGATGAGACTATATTATATGAAAGTAAAAAGAAAGTGATTTTAAAGATATAATAGCTTTTCAAAAAATATGTACCATATGTAAACACAAATCTACACAATACATGTCTTTGACATAAACTGGTATTCAATCCTATGGATTTTTAGCATGGTCTACTTGGTTCAAAGAACATAGATGACCAAGTACCTTGAATACTTCATAGGACAATGGAGAAGACTGAATTGTATACAGACTTGTACAGAATACAGTGTTCTCTGCAAATATTAATGTTTTAGGAAACTATACCTTCTGTGATCTTCTCATGTATCCTCAGATAGTATCAGGATGTTATATAACCTTGTTTAAAGACCTCACAGATGGGGGTCCTGGATATGGAAACCTATACAAGATCATGAAATATCCTGCTAAAGAGAAACTGCTTTCATTGTCATCCAATGTCAAACTTGAGTCTATGAAACAGCTCAGTCACTGTAAATATCATAATATGAAAAAAATTATCTGAGAGAGAAAGAGAGGAAAAAAATTGAGCATATTTTCACATACTTTCAGATTCTAGAACACCAAGGAATATTAATGTGTTTCCAGAATGTTTTTTTTTTATTTTTTTCATCACACTTAGAAAATATCTTCATCTTAAAGAATTGTCCTGAATTCAAGGAGGTTACAAGGACATGAAAATGAAATGAAATGGGTTGAAGCACACCCTGGGACAATTCATGTTGTTTACATGATACCTATAATTTTTTACATTGTTGTATCAATTTATGCTCTAGATTTTATTGTAGTTGTTTTAGAAATTGTCTTGGAAAAGTAATTATTAGACATGTTAAAACTTTAGTGAATGTTGCAAGATTTTATAGTTCATAATTTTGAATTCATTTCAAATTGAATAATTTTTAAACTCACATGGCAAAAATATAATTCAATTGACAAACTGGTATAATAATTACTTTTGTTTTCCTGATAATATATGATGTAACTCTACAAATGTCCACTTATTCACATATTTCCCTTTAAATTGTATTTTTTAACACTTTAGTTATGCATGAGGCTGTGAACAAAATTGTGACATTTCTTTTATATAGTTTTTGGTTTTCTGATGGAAAACACTATTATTGGAGTTCAGCCTTTATGGTAGTTTTTTTGTTGTATCTTTCCATAGAACCACAACTTCCATTTTTCTGGGATTATTAACTCATCAAAATATGCTAAATTCTCACTGCAGCTCTGAAAGCTTCCAAATGATCCTTGTATCTTTCTGAAGTTTTCAAATAAGTACATTCTAAAATTTCAGAATCTGAGTTAATAACATTAAATTAATAGCATGAGATCTTTTGTAAGTTCTAGATAAAGGTAATAGAGTAGATCTGTCTAACTGGACTTAAAAATATAAAAAATGAAGTGTATGTATTCAGTCTTTGAATGAAATAGGTTAATGATTGCCATGTTTTTTGAGAACAGCAGATTAAAGGTACACAGATGAACACCAGTGGGAGATTCGTTACTTTCAACTTCCGAGAGACGATGAACAAAGCTGAAGTCACATGGACATACAATCATTTTAAATATTTTATTTCCATGAATGAAGGGAGCAATTGCATTTTCTTTATACAAATAGTATAAATCATGAAAAGTTTCCACTGTAAAAAACGCTTAAGCATTTAGGGCAGCCCAATCAAACAATGGGAATATTCAAATCAACTACTTTTAAAAGTTGCCCAGGCTCACTTAGAAGTATCCCAGTGGCCACAATGGAAAGTTAAACTGATGATGCCTTTAATTAAAATGACAGGAGATTCTTTGTTACTCATCTTCTGAGTTAGCATCTATTTCCTAATTTCCCCTTTGTGGATGCAAAATATTTGTTTTAGTCTATATTACTGGACAAAGTAGTCTATATAACTTCTGAAGCTGGGCCTAAAGAAGTTTATCATTTGTACCTTGCTTGAGACACTTCATTTTGGAAACCATTATGTTCTAAAACTTTAGATGCAGTGAGAAGGTACATGCATGAGAACTCTGATAAGACCCTTCCCAGCGTCAGGATAACTCTAGCCAGAGATGGAAGGAGGCCACGTTGGATGTCTTAACACAATCTTGGCATGTAAGTATGGTTTGCAAAGTTTTATTTCTTTTAAAAATGAATTTTCGGATTTTTTTAGTTAAGAACATTCTTCCCCTGGAAAAATCTATCCTCTAGTATTTTGTGTAAAAAATAAAAATTAAAAAAAAAACACAGCAGTAATAGCACACTTAGGGAACACATGGACATTCATCTGCCAAGCAAGTCCACTTGTGAATAGAGGCTAAGAAGCATTTTGGACAAGCTGTCCTACTCCGCATTTCATAGTGACATTGCTGTTCCTTTCATTCTTGGCAAAGAATGGGAGCTGCCATAAGAAAGGAATCTTTATATAGGTTGGTGCATTATTTTTTCTTTCACTGGCTATAAAATGATGGAATATGAAAAGCAAACTTCATTGAAGTAAATTAAATTTTTACCTGATCAGAGATTTGATAGTTCAATAAATAGAATGCATGCATATTTTATATGAGAAATTTAATAGACCTTCAGCAATTTAAAAATTATTTTGACCTCATTAACTGTCAATGCTGCAGGTGTTTTATTTAGATAATAATGAACATATTAGTCGTCTTTTACTTGTCATTTATTGACTGATTCAAAATTATTAATTACAATTTTAAACTTGTAGGCCCAGAGACACAAAGATAAATAGCTGTGATTTATATATATATATATATATATATATATATATATATATATATATATATATATTTCAATTACACTGTATTATATATTTCCTGCATTATAGCTCCCTCTCTTAAGAATTAAGCAGCTTTCCTTTTCTTTTCTTTTTTTTTTTGTTTTTGTTTTTGTTTTTCAAGACGGGGTGTCTCTGTGTAGCTTTGTATCTTTCCTGGAACTCACTTGGCAGCTCAGGCTGGCCTCAAACTCACAGAGATCCGCCTGGCTCTGCCTCCCATGTGCTGGGATTAAAGGTGTGTGCTACCAGCGCCCTGCAAATTAAGCAGCTTTTCTATTCAGTTACATTTTGAACGGTTATTGAAGGTTCATTTTCTTTTTACTTATGTGTATGTGGGAGAGGCTGTGCTACATATGTAGGCACAAGTGCTCCCTGAAGCCAGAGGTATCAGACCCCTTGAACAGAATTTATAGATGTGAGCTTACTGAAATAACAAGGGAATGGGACTCACATCCTCTGCAAAAGTAGTACGCACTCTTGAATGCTGAGAAACTTACTCAACTTCATGCTTTTCTTTCTGATTCCAAATACTTTCACACAACTTCTTAGGGTGTTTGGTTCTTGCAAAAGATATTTTTCATGTAGCTCATATTCATAGATTAATTTTGTATATGTTTATTCTTTAATTCAACATGAATTTGCCAGATATTTCTTACCATACAGACTGTTAAATACCGAAAATGCAAAAATAAATGAGTCCTTTGCTACAGGGGTTATGATCTAGTAAAAAAATGCAGCCATGCAAATCATTAGACAAAACGGTATTTCAACTCACCAGTGATACAAAGCTTTACCTAGGGAGGTTTTCTAATCTTAGGAGCAGTCAGATAGCTCTTTCACAGAAATGTGGGAAAGCAAGCTTGTACAGCCACTTTGAAAATCAATATGGTGCTTTCTTAGAAAATTGGGAATCAACCTAACTCAAGACCCAGCTATACCACTCTTGGGCATATACCCAAGGAATGCTCAATCATACCACAAGAACACATGCTCTCAACTATGTTCATAGCAGCATTATTTGTAATAGCCAGAACCTGGAAACAACCTAGATGCCATTCAACTGAAGAATGGATAAATAAAATGTGGTACATATACACGTGGAGTACTACTACACAGCAGAGAAAAAAATGACATCATGAGGTTTGCAGGCAAATGGATGAAACTAGAAAAATCATTCTGAGTGAGGTAACCCAGACTTAGAAAGACAAACATGGTATGTACTCACTCATAAGTGGATACTAGATGTAAAGCAAAGGATAACCAGACTGCAACTCACAACTCCAGGGAGGCTACCTAGTAAAGAAGACCCTAAGAAAGACACAGGGATTGCCCAGTGACAGAGAAATGGATGAGATCTACATGAGCAAACTGGGGGTGGGGGGTAATGGAGGGCAAGGGTTAGGGGAAAGAGAGATTAGGGGAGTGGAGGTACCAGCTGGATCAGGAGCAGAGTGGGAGAACGGGGAGGGAAATACCATGATAAATGATGACCCCAGGGGAATAGGAAGAAGCAGAGTGTTAGAGATCCCCAGAAATTCACAAAGATACCTCCCCTATAGACTATTGGCAATGGTTGAGAGAGTGCTCTGATGATGGATGGCTGAACACCCTGTCTGTCATGATAGAACTCTCATGCAGTGTCTGATGGAAGCAGATGAAGAGATCCATGGCCAGGCCCCAAATGAAGCTCCAGGAGCCCAATTGGCGAGAGAGGAGGGAGTGTATGAGCGAGAGATATTGAGGCCATGATTGGAAAAAGCACAGGGACAAATAGCCAAACTAGTGGAAACACATGAACTGTGAATCAATGGCTGAGGAGCCCCCATGGAACTGGACCAGGCCCTCTGGGTAAGTGAGACAGTTGATTAGCTTGAACTGTTTGGAAGGCTCCCAGGCAGTGGAGCCGGGAACTGTCCTTGGTGCATGGGCTGGCTTTTTGGAGCCTGGGGCCTAGGCTGGGACACTTTGCTCAGCCTTGGTGTAGGGAAGAGGGGACCAGACCTGCCTTGGCTGAGTCTACCAGGCTGGGCTGACTCTCCAAGGGAGACCTTGCCTTGGAGGAGGTAGGAATGGGGGGTGAATTGGGGGGGAGGGCTGAGGGGTGGGAGAAGGGAGCATGAGGGAATCCATGGCTCATATGTGATAATCAAGTACATACATACATACATACACACATATATATACAGATTTATATATATATAATATATATATATATATATATATATATATATATATATATATATATAAATCTGTTTGACATGTAAAATCGCACTGATTCTTCTCTCAGACTTGCAATGTTCTTTTTTGTTTGCTTGCGTTAGTTTATTGGTTGATCTTTGTTTTGTTATTCTGAGACTGAGTATCCTATAGGGTAGCCTGGCTTACCATGTGCTGTTTGGCTGTGCATGACCTTGAGTTTCTGATCCTCCTCACTCTGCTCCTGAGTTCCTGGTTGTAGTTGTACTTACAACTGTGCACTACCATACCCAGCACATTATGATGTCAGTTTCTAGTTTCGTTATCAGAGACTATTCCCTAATGTGACACATATTCCTGAACAATTTCATGAAGTCATGTAACATTTTCTTAATTACTTTACTTCTCAAGCTTTGTGACTATCTTTGGTTTCCATACTTTCCTCCTCTAAGGACACCTTCCACCTTTGGGGCATTATTTATTACACTCTCCTGCCTTCTGTTTTGATAAAAAGTGTCACTCTCTGGTCATTTTCAGTTTGCTCAGGAGGTGGGAAATTCAAGCCATGAGTAGGAATTATCTTCAAAAGTGCATTAATGTAGCTCAATAAAGACACCCAGGTCTTGTGATGATTAAGGTATGCTGCACAAATGTTTGCTTCTAAGACCCAAGTTCACCCGACAAAGACAATTGTAAACTGCTTGTAACAGTACAAAAGCAGCTACAGCATCGAATTGAGAAAGATGAATCAAACCCTCGTACATATAATATTTCTATTTAATGGCCTTACTTCAGATATATAGCTGAAGCAGCTTATAAATTAAGAAACACATTTTTTAGTTGACTTACTTTATTTATTGGCTTATTTTATTTGTTCACCCTTTTTTCCATTTGTTTTCAATTGCAAAATCATTTCAACAAATAAAAATGACCTCTTCTAAAATTCTCTTGTGACAAAATATCTTACTGACATTTCATTGTCTACAACAGTGAATACATGGCATTCAAAATGTCCATTAGAAAAAAAAATCATCTACTTATCATCAGTGGAATCTAAGAATATCAGTATTTAAAACAAATAGAGTAATACTATTAAGCTTAATGTTTAGCTCCTTGAAACTTTTAAAGATATCTTTCCTGCTACTTATTTCTAGTTTTATCATACTGTACCATAAAAGCACACTTTATATCATTTCTCTTATTTTTAGTTTATTTAAGTCTGAATAATGTCTGAGAAAATAGTATTAGTGAATGCTGAATGTAACAATCAAAATCATGAATATTCTGTCATTGTCCTATAAATTGGCTCAGTAATAATTATTTCAAATTAATTGATGGTATTCTTGAGTTCAGGTGTCTCCTTGTACATGTCTAAGTCTAGAACTGTCAAATCTAAATATATACATTTTCACACTCCAAGTGAAATAGTAGACTCATCTATTTTTATTGTTGTCCCATTTTCTTGCCTCAGATAGTTGATGTTAAATTGTTAAACAAATGCACATTAATAACTGCTTTCTTGGAAAAATAACACCTGTATTTCTGTTAATATTTTTGCAGAATCAATTAAGCAAATTGTTTATTTAATTATTTATTCATATTTTGCTAAAAATTCTATTTGAAAGAATCATGAAAACTCAAAACAAAATGTCAAAAACTATTATTTTATTGTTTTAGAATTTTATGCATATATACTGTATGTTTTGCTCAACCTACCACTCATTGTCCCCTGTCCAAATATGTCCTTATTTTTGTCACCACTTTTACCTATCTACTTCACATGCTTTTCTTTGAAACCTATGTCATTCACTTACTACACCCCAGAGTACATATCACACACCTACACCACATACACAAATCCTAAAATAAAATTAAAATTTGAACTAGCAAATTGAATTAAATATGTATAAAATAAATAGTGCTCTGTAAGCAAAGGTGTGAATACTTGGTGTACAAGGTTTTTCCAGTGTTTTAAAAATCAAAGTACAATTTATCAAAGTAGTAGACTAAAGGAAATAAGTGGTGTCATCATATGGATAAATAGGGAAAAGCATTCGATAAAATCCAATACCCACTCATGACAAAATACATTAGCTAAGTAAACACAGCAGCAAGTTACTCAAAATTGCACAAAATTGTACAAAAAAGCATTGCACAAAATCTACAGCACATATCTTGGTGAGAAAGCCTGTGCAGATACACAGCAATTGTCCTCTTAATATTCCTATATGTCACCACACTATAAAGTTCTAAGTCATATGATAATATAAGCAAGGCAAATAAAAGCACAGAGATTTGGAAGAAATCACTATCAAATTATCAATCAAATTTTCAATATCAAAGAAATCAATATTGCCATTTGATATGACACAAACTTCTATGGAATAAACATAAAGAATTAACAATAAATTAGCAGTTGTGCAATATTCAAGTTGAATGCATAAATGTGAACTATTTTCAGATATTCAGCAAGGAACATTTCAAATAACTACAAGAGTTTTTATGGTAACACAGCCACAAACATAAAATAAATAGATATCCACCAATGAAGTGTGCACAGGGTACTATTTTAAGAAAGTAGCAAAATCTGTTAAATTTGCTCCTATTTTTCTTAAGGCTCTGTTTTAATTTCTATTTCATGTGCCCTTTCCCAGTTCTTCTGTATTTCTCAATTGTTCCTTTTCTTGAATTAGTGTATTTTAAATTGTTAGTTCCCCAGAGTTTGATATTTCCTTTTTCATTTCATATATTCCTTCTAGTTGTCCACTTATAATAATTTAGATATGTTCATTTTTTGAGTGCCTTGGAAATTCTTTACAATTTGATATGTATTTTTATCTACTTACAGAGTGTTGTTATTCTAATGACACCAACTTTGTATATTTATAACACATCTAATTTGCTTCCTCAAGTCCTAAGCCTATTTTTTTATTCTTTTTGCATCTAACCTAATTATACAATTATCTTCAAAATAATTGGCTCTGCTTTCTGTTTTAATTCACATCTTGTTACTTTCTGCACTCTTTTAAAGTGCTTCATGGTGTTATTATTTAACTCTTCACTACCCTTTCTCTGTTTTTATTAATTAAATGTTGTTCATTTATTTTACATCCTTATTGCAGTTTCCCCTCCTTCTTCTCCACCCGTTCCCTCCCCCTCCCCCTTCCCTCTATAGCCCCTCATCCTTTCCTCCTCCTCTAATTCAGAAAGGGTCAGGCTTCCCATGGGCGTCAACAAAGCATGGCACATCAAGATGAAGCAGGACCAAGTTCCTCCCCATGCATCAAGGCTGGTCAAGGCAACCCAGCGTGAGGACTAGGTTCCCAGGGAAAAAGCCAGCTCCAGTGCCAGGGACAGGTTGAGATTACACCACTTACAGCCCCACAAACAGAGCAAGCTACACAACTGTCACACACATGCAAGGGGCTTAAGTCTGTCCCATGTAGGCTCCCTAGCTGACCATCCAGAGTCCCATGAGCTCCCAGAAGCTCAGGTCAGCTGTTGCTGTGTGTTCCCTCATCATGACCCTGAACCCCCTGGCTGGTACAATCCCTTCTCCCTTTCTTCAACAAGGTTCTCTAGTACTTGGGTATGGATCTCTGCATCTGCTTCCATCAGTTACTGGATGAAGGCTCTATGATGACAGTTAGGGTAGTTACCAATCTGATTACAGTAGATGACCAGTTCAGGCACCCTCTACACTATTGCTAGGAGTATTAGTTGGGGGTCATCCTTGTGGATTCCTGGGAGTTCCCTGGCACCAGGTTTCTCTTTAACTCCAACATGCACCCCCAATCAAGACATCTCTTTTATTACTCTCCCATTCTGTCCCACCCCCAACCCACTCAACCAGATCCCTCATATTCCCATTCCCCATTCCCTCGCCCCTACCCTCACTCCCAGCTTATCCAGGAGATCTCTTCTATTTCCCCTTCCAAGGGAAATGCATGCATCCCTCTTTGGGCCCTCTTTGTCACCTAGCCTCTCTGGGACTGTGGATTGTAGCCTGGTTATTCTTTACTCTACACCTTATATCCACTTGTAAGTTTATCTTTCTGCATCAGGGTTGCCTCACTTAAGATGAATTTTTCTAGTTCCACCCATTTGCCTGAAAATTTCATGAGGTCATTGTTTTTTTACAGCTGGGTAATACTCCATTGTGTAAATGTACCAAATTTTCTTTATCCATTCTTCAGTTGAGGGGCATCTAGGTTATTTCCAGGTCCTGACTACTATGAATAACACTTCTATGAACATAGTTGAGCAAGTGTCCTTGCCTTATGATTGAGCATCCTCTGGATATATGCCCAGGATTAACTACCCCTTCTCTTAACTGAGTTATTTCTAACTGCAGTCTTCTCAATGGCTTCTCTGTGCAGTATTTATACTACTTTTCAAAATTAAATATTTTCTATAACATTAACATATAGCCCCATAAAGCACATAATTTAGTATAGGGTTCATCCTATTTGAAACTGTTGATAGCTCTTCATTGTCTAGAGCCGTAATTGCAAATTTATTTTGTAATTATTGTTTGACAATGGTTCTTGATCATGTGGTCTACAATAAGGTCTGCATAGAAAAAGACAGTTTCTCTAGTCATAGTAATAATAAGTAAACAATGGTAGGATCACTTTGCCTCCTAAATCTTTTTGTACTCAGTGAGCCATGGCGCCTCTGAGGAGCCCTTATAACCCAAGATGAAGGATCTTAACATATTCCATTCATAGCTTCCAATGTGCTACTGAGTATACTCCAATTTTAATATTTCAGCTTGATACTTAAAACACTTCACAACTTGTTCTAAACTGCCCACTCTTTTGGGGAAGTTCTTCTAAGCTAATTTGTTGCTATTAGCTGTCTTAAATCTCCTTGTTAAATGCTAGTAGTTTTAATGCTAGAAGCCAAAGAGAAAAAATAATGATACACTATGTGTTTTCATTTCTTTAAAGACCACAGGAAGTGAAAATAACTTTTGTTATCATGGGTCAGAAATATAGTTGTCCTTCAGAAAAGATAACTCAATAGTTATAGGAAAGGAACATCAAGAGTGTCTAGCAATGGCTTTTCTTGATGTGTGTGATGGTTACATAGTAGTGCACGTAAACACGGAATCTATTGGCCTAAACATACAGCATATCCCGTGAGGATATCATTAATCATTTGGAATTGTCTGCTATTTAAGAACTATTTATTTGTGTAGCCAGAAGTTTTCCTATGTCCCGCAGCCACTTGGTCCCAAATAAATACACAGAGGCTTACACTAATTACAAACTGTTTGATCCATGGCTCAGGCTTATTGCTAACTAGCTTTTTAAATCTTAAATTAACCAATTTTATTAATCTATATACCACCACTTGTCTCATGACTTTACCTGTGTTCTATTACATCTTGCTCCCCCAGTGGCCCACAGCATGTCCCCTGACTTTGCCTTTCTACCCCCTGTATCTTTGCTTGGATTTCTGGCCTAGCTATAGCCTGTCTTGTCGTAGGCCAAGGCAGCTTCTTTATTAACCAATGGTAGCAACACATATTTACAGCATACAGAAAGACCATCCCACAGCACTTCCTCTTTTCTGTGTAATCAAAATGGAAGATTTTCATTTTAACATAATAAAATTACATATAACAAAACAGGTATCAAGCAAGACATAGTTATAATATCTAGTGTATTTGTATTTGGTAAAATAAAAGAAAATACTCTATCATCTATCCTATATTTGTGAATCTAAAGACTCATAAATTCATATCTAATTTGCCTTTTATCATAAACAGGAAAAACTATCATTATAACTATCTAGTCTTCAACTCCATGAAAGACATCAGAAGGATACTATCTGAGTAAACAGGAAGTACATTCCAAAATTCTAGAAATGAAAGAGACATCAGGCTGCCTAGACAGTCACCCAAAATTCTTTTGTAATGTTGGGGCATCTATTTTTACCCTACAGGCATAGAATCTCTGGCATACTTTTCAGTGAAGCAGGAAGTTTGAAAGACTGTTCTGTCTATTGGCAAAGTTCATCAGTCATTTTTCCCTGTGTTCCATAGAATGTCTGGCAGTTTCTTCTGTGAATCAGGAATCTGAAAGACCATCTTGCCTTGTTTTTACAAAGTTCAATGGTTACCTTCCTATGGGTCTTGTGTGTCCAGTTCATCAATCAGTCCAGGCAAGAGCAGTTTCTTGCCCAAATGCCTAGCCCTTTACACATTGTAAGCAAACTCTATCATGAGTTTCTTTGATGCCCATCATCCTCTTTGAAGTAATTGGTGCTGTCAGCAGCAGACATGTCTCACTGTCCAGAAAAGTCTAAGTCCTTAAAACATTTTAAATGTCATATTCTATAGGACTTTGAAGTGTTTGAAGATTGTCTATCTGAAATATAACTCTGTATACCTAGAGAACCTAACTGACATGACTTCAAGTTTGATAACTCTTAAGTTGTATTTTTAATTATATATTTCATTTTTTAAATGAGCTGCATAAACATAATACCCTAAACAAAATGGAAAATACATACAGCATAAAAATTGACCTTAAATTTGTATTAATAAACCAAAATCCATACCAATGTAAAATATTTTGATATTAACAGTTCTTTTTTGGATTAAAGAAGATTTAATAATCTATCTTTTTTTAACATTTCTATGTCATATTCCTTTAAATAAAAACAAACATCCATAAACAATATTTTGGGAATATGAACTAGCTTTCTATACTACTTCCTGTGGATTGGGGGACATGGCAATCTTATGGGGATCCTGAGAAAATTTAGGATTATGGTCAAGGCCTGACTGGTGTAGTATGTGAGGCTGCATTGTCTCAGTCAGATGGCTTGAAGCTGTTCTGGATGTTAGATCATCTGGGCCATCACTACCATTGGAGACCTCTCAGGGGGTCTTCCTTGATGGAAAGAAACATAATAAACTGGAAGGAATCCACAGCTTCTTATCTTCTAGGGAAACAAGACCAGAACCTCTTTTCCAAAGCAATATAACCTCAGACCCAAATTTTAAAGTCAAGATACTTTTAAAATATATATGTTGGTTTAGCTTACCAATCCCTACAATCAAATATCTCTCTGCCATTAAAAATCCCAAAATACAACACAATAATATACATTATCCAGACTCTCTATGTACCTTCCATCTTTACATGACTTTTGTATATTACTTTTCTCCCTTTTTAAGAATATTACTTTATTATTTTAAAACTATATATCTCCTTTTATGGCTGTCTATACCTTCTCTTTTCTCTCTCAAGCCTATGCATATTTTTTTTAACATAGACTGTGACCTATTTATCCATTTGGAGTTTTTTTTTCCATCTGAATTTGTTTTATTGTATACTTTTTAGCCCTTTATCTCTCTGAGAAACAGCCTTAAATCTGCCATTTGGAGTGCTGCCAGAGCTTGTGTTGATAGCATAAGCCTGCAGGCAGGGGGCTGGGAGAAGCCACTCTGTAGTGCAGCCCATGTGAAAGACGTGAGAGCCCGCCACACCACCTAGCTCATGGTAGCTGGCAGTCAGCTCCATATCACAGACAGCTGTCAGGAGATACATCTTTGCACGGCTGGCATGAGACTGTGAGACTAGGAAGCCCAGTGCAGTTCCATTTCTTACGTCTATGTGGATCAGTGCCCTAAGGCGGGCACCAAAAATCCTAGCTGATGGCAAGATAGGTTATAGCTAGGCAAGAAATCCAAGCAAAGATACAGGGAGAAGAAAGAAGAAGTCAGGGGAGATGCTGTGGGCTGCTGTGGGAGCAAGATGTAATGGAAGACAGATCAAGACACATGGTGGTACATAGATTAATAGAAATGAGTTAATTTAAGATAAAAGAGCTAGTGAGCAATAAGCCAAACAGTTTGCAATTAATATAAGCCTCTGTGTGTTTATGTGGGACTGTGTGGCTGCAGGATGTGGGAAAACTTCCAGCTACATATTTGTTCTGCTATATTCATGTCAAATGAGAGTTTTCCATTCAACAAGCAAGGATACAATAGAGCTGCAGGGTTTACTCAGAGGTTAAGAGCACTGACTGCTCTTCCACAGGACCTGGGTTTGATTACTAGTAACCACATGGTGAATTACAACCATGTGTCACTCCTGTTCCAAGGAATCAAACCCCTTCTTCTGAGCTAGTTTGGCACTCATTCATTCATGTGGTACACAAACACACATGCAGGCAAAACATCCATACACATAAAATAAAAATTAAAAGAGAAAGGTTAAAGCATATAAAGTTATTCAAGTTAATCACAATTTTAGACAAATGAACAACCTGCAACCTAAATATATTAAGTACTTTACACAAAGTCAGAGTATACTTTATTATGCAACTTAGCTGTTTTTATGATACTTCAATATATATGATCAATAAAATTCATTCCTTGAGCTGAAGATAAAACTCAGTGGTGAAACGGCATAAGCTTTCTGAGCAATGGCTTGAATTCAGTGCTTAATACCACAAAATACATGCCTATTGTTCTTGAATAAAAAAAAATCAAGAAAATAATCTATAATGATCAATTCTTACTTTTCTATCACAATATTTGGGATAGAAGTATGCTTGTAAGTCACATGCATGCTCCCAATTCTTGTAAAAATAAACCTTTTAAATTCAATATTGACTTAACATGTTTCTGTTTGCTTTATCTCCCAAAGACCCTCCTGATCCAAGAACCTGTGCCTATAAGAATGGAGGAGTTCCACTCTTTGCTCAATCACCATTCTCCTAGCTATTTCTTATTAAACACCTATAAAAGCTGAGAATTCAGTATGTTCTCTTTTGGTAGGCACCAAACCTGTATTAGCTTTATTATTACTTTTTTTTTTCTTAGCACATAAACTAGGACTTCATCAAACTGTATCCCACTGGGCACAAAGAATGTTACTAAGATCTAGAGAAATGAATCTTTTGTAATGATTATTCCATCATTTTTTTCTAGGTCACTTTCAAGCTATTCTTTACAATGCCTAGAGATAATCAGCCAGCTTTTCTGAAGACCATAGACTGTTCATCAGAACAGACCTGATGTATATTGCTCTGTGGTTGTCTGCTAGCTGTTCATTCCTTTTGACCATGTACCATTCCTTCTCATCAGTAGACTAACATTTTATGACTTCTTATATTAAAACATGGCAGGTTAACTTTCTAGCTTTGTGATTTCGTTTTTTGTCTGTCTTAAGGTAACTTATCCAGTTTGTGTTCTTTGCTTGTTTTTGTTTTATTTTTATGGGGAATGGGATGAGGATCAGTTGGGTAAACTATTTGCTGTATAAGTAAGAAGATCTGGGTTTGTATCCCAAGCCCCTACATGCAAGCCAGGGGAGGGAAAGTGCACCTATAATTCCATCACTGGGAATTGGAAACAGGAAGATCCCAGAAGCTAGCTGCCCATCTTACATAAACAGCAAAACAACTGAGAGATTTGTCCAAAATAGATGAAAAGTGATAGTAGAAGGTACCTGAAATCCACCTCTGACCTTCACATGCATATACAGACTTAGGCACCTGCACTCACACACTAGACACACATTTGTATACAACACATGCACAAATACATAACCTTACAAATAACTGGAAAATATAGACATTGTCAAAATGTAAATATCAAAACAACTGTCATAGTTGCCTACCTTTATTTACAACTTTTAGGAAGTAGCACATCAATTCATTTACATATCAATAACTACACACCTATAACTGTTTCCCAGGGAGGTAAAACCATGTGATTAAAGTAATAAAACTGAAGGAAAGAACTGAAGTTTCTTCCCTCAAAACTTGTGACTAGTCATTGGCTGAACAGGAAATTGAATCTAAATATTCTGAGTAGAAACTATAAATTCTCTTTCAAATCCAGTCTAAAAATAACTATGGCTTTCTTTTTGTGTGTGTTCTTTTTCATACAGCTCCAAAACATGTATATATAATTGGAGTGTATCTATACTAAAAAAAGTTAAGATTTGTTATTATCAATAAGTATTGTAACAACTTTTTTTCAGAGTTTTTAAATAGTTTGAATGTCTTATTTATTGGTTTCTAAGACATAATAATCATTTTGAAAGAAGTCATAATATTTAATAGCTGCTTTTATCATATATAAATACACAGAGGCTTATATTAATTATAACTGTATGGTCATGGCTCAAGCTAGCTAGCTCTATGTCTTAAATTAGCCCATAACTATTAATCTATGTATTGCCACATGTTCCATGGCTTTACCTGCGTCCCATTACATGTTGCTCTTTGTGAGGCTACAGAGTTAGTGAGGTAAGGTGGTTGGTGGCTCTCACTATTTCCCTGATCTCTAAGGCTTTCACCCCTATATTTGGCTCCGTGTTCTTTATTTAATAAGACTGCATAGAAATTTGGCTTCATATATATATGTGTGTGTGTGTGTGTGTGTGTGTGTGTGTGTGTGTGTGTGTGTGTGTACACATGTAATCTTATCACCAGTGGCCCTGTTCGGCTTGGGCATGGATAAGCTGCATTCAGCCTCATTTGTTTTCTCATTTCAGACTCTGGTATGGATGAAGTGGGATGAGGGATGCACTGAAAACTAACACATCTAATTGCAATTAAACTTTGTTTTCATTCATGTCAAAAGTCACACACATTCATAACAAATTGGCAAATAGATTCTTTAAACCAACCAAAGCCAGTGGTGACAGGAGCATGGGAAATGCGTAGAGAAAGTGAATCATTGTGACCAATAATAAACCACAACCATATTTATCTCTTTGTTACAGGGAATGTAGACATTTTCTCCCTCTACTTCCCTTGAATGCCTTATTTAAAAGCTATGTCCAAACAGTGTGACATGACCTCTGGTCCAAATCAGGTGTTGTTAGAAATACTCTTAGACTGAAGAATTTCCTATTTAAAAGACAAAGCTACTTCCTCCCATAAGTATATAAATTACATTGATGAAACAAGGATAGCAAAATTCAATAGTGAGGAATACTTATATATAAATACATTTAAATTGTCATAAAAATATGCTGGAAATACTAGGCTGCCTTAATGTACAGAACTCCAATTGTTCATCCCCATTTTTGTATACAATAAAAAATGTCTATTTACTATGCAGGTATTTGGCTGTCCTAGAAAACATTCCTTGTACACAGCTGTGAGGATGTCCCAAATTTGGCACTGAACAAGTTTTACAGTTGTTTATTTACCTGTAGAAAGTTGGTAGGAGGAATGGCATTTTATACTTAGACATACTTAGATGGGATTTGGGTGTGGGGGTAATTGGTAATTTGGACATAGCTTTTAAATAAGGCTTTTAAATGAGGTCAACAAGGCATGACCCCTGTGTTGCATCAGCGCCTACAAAAGAAGAATCTTCCGAGTACTATTCCGAATGGCTTCCCATACAACAATGAGCCAGCCATCTAAGAGGAAGAAACAACCCTTTTTCAGAATCCGACAATGCTGGGTCTTAAATAGAGACAAGAGATTGCAGTAGGTAGATTGGTTCAGTGAAGGAGCTGACATAAAATTGCCCTTAATTTATCCATAGAAAGGACTTGGAGACAATGGCACCATGAACAGGTCTTGCAGAGGAACAGCATTAAAAGGGAATAACACATTATATCAGACACAAGATGAATGGGGCTATAAAAGGAGGAAAGAGCTTTCCTTTAAAACTCAGAAAGGATTGCCTTTAAGAGAGATAGGTTAAAGTAAAACAAGAGAGAAAACCTTCATGAACAGGGTAGGAGGACAGGGGAAAAAGAGGCAGTTACTGGGTAGGATCGTAAATAAGAGACTTTGAAGCCACATCACAGAATGGCTTTGAGACTAACATTTTTATTTACGCTTTATCTCCAACTTGGTAATGCATATCCTTGACTTCTTTATCACTGGGTTTTCTATTGATTTAAGGATCTTTTCTTTAAAAACAAAGCAAAAAAGCAAACAAAGAAAATTCCCAAATTTAAAAGCTCCATTTTCTATAAGTCTCTATACAGTGCTTTTCCCTTTTATTCTCTACTGAGAAACTAGTTATCCATAACTTGTCCTTACTTAAAATAGCTTCTCAAATTAATTAAATAACATAAAACATACTCTACCAACATTTGGCTCAAAAAGTTTTTATCTATAGCTCAATGTTTATGAAGTATACACTCTTACATCCAAATGATCAGCTTATAAAATGTTTTTACCAACCTGTGTTTTTTTTTTTCCAGGATATTGCTGTTCTTAGTGTCATCTTCTGTCCCTTTAGTTAATATCTCATGAAGCCATTAGCTTTATGTTGATAATACCACCCTACTCTAAGTTAGAAAATTTTCCATTAAGTTTTCTCTAAATTAAGCTCTGATGAGGAAAGCCTTGGGAATATGTAGCTTAAAATGATAAGCAATTATGTCTTGGTAAGATCACCTGGGTGTTGCTAGGAGACCAAGGCTGACACAGAGGTGGGGAAAATGGTCTCTGCTTGCTGTGCCTTAGAAGTGCCACTCCCTAGACCTCCAGCCTAGACCAAAGCAGTGAGAATGGCTTTGATAGCTTCAGGCAGCTGGCACAGAGTTTTCTGTCTCTTACTTCTAAGAGACTGAAGATGCTGAGATTTATTAAGGAGTATAAATATATCCTAACATCAGAGATGAAACTGAGAGTTCGGAATTTAAAAAAAAAAGAATGTCACTTTACCTGTAGTTTGGAGAGCTGAATAGTACAAGCTGGTACCTGATGTTAGAAAATTTCTTGTTGATTAGGGAACTATGGGAGCCTTTACCTTATTTTTGGAAGTGGATAATTTTTAAGCCCATGACTTGCTCAGTGTTCTTTTTAGAAATCTCTTGCCTTTTGGTAATAAATGATAATAGTTGACAACTATTTCAAATATGTAGAACAGCTCTATGGCCAACAACTTCGTAACCTTCTAAAGAACTGAAAGGGGAATTTAATTTTAGTATGCAGAAAAGTAGCTTGCACCTGGTAAAGGATTAGTAAAACTTATTTCATAAGCTAATGCATATTGTAAGAAGTATCATTCAAGGCAGCAATCAACTTGAGAATTTTTTTCCTATGATTTAAAATGTAGTTTCAATGACTTTATTCCAACTCTGACCTAAATGTATACCCATGCTACTTGCTTTACTTTTGTCTTTTGATCTACTTACATAAAATGAATATTTCCAAGCAGCCATTACCTCACTGTTTTCAATACTTAACAAAACATATATTTATATAAATATCTTGTGCAGAAGTTTTTTATTCTTTGTGGTTATTTTGGGACAAGCTAGTCATTCAGAAACAGGGACTGGGAAAGAGGGTGCCAGTATACTGGGTTGGTAAAGAACAGCCTTTTTAAATGACTTCATTCCTCAGACTCCAGGAAAAACTTCTGAAAAGAAAAGCATTAAGAATGGATTATGTATGTGTGAAACTTGACCTGCTCCATAAGGGCTTTATACTTCAACTTTTATAAATACTTCAAAGGAACTAGGGAAATATTAAGATGTGTCATCACTGACCCATTTTAATATTCTTTAAATAACCTGTTCCATTAACGTAGTAGAAGTATCTTCTGGATGACTAACATGAAAGTGGATTTAACTCAGAATAGCAGCAACTACTTTGCTTGCCATTTACTGCCACAGCTGCAGTCTGAACAGAGGCATCCAAGGCCTCTGCCCCACAGATACACAGAGAAGGCCAAAAGAAACTAACCAAGCAGATAAGAGTTATGTCAAACTGGCCTCAGTTGTTGGTCCCTTTCTGCATATCTTCCCAGAGCAGAATGTGCCATCACAGCCCAAACCCTTGCCATCATTTGTCATGCAAATGCTAAATGTCTGGATGCCAAACACTGAAAAGACAATGACACCTGGAACCACAGTGCACTCACCAAAGTCCCATTATACAATGAGATCATGTTGGAAAATGTGCAGGTGTTGATCTCCAACCGCTTTGTTCAAGGAAATAAAATGACTAGGCAAAGTGCCACAGTGCTTGTTTTAGTTTTCTCTTTCTCTTTATTTTTCTTCTTCTTTTTTTAACTACCTAGTGGTGTAAGATTAGGCTTAGATGGCTGTATTTTCATGGCTTCATTGCCTTATAAATCCTCCTTCATGGAGCTAGAAATTGCAACTGAATGGGTTTCTGGCCATGCTAATATTGCAGATGGATAGCATTTATAAAATGATGAATTCATTCACTTCTGTGATGCTGATGTAAGCCTCAGATGGTCACCTCAGCTGCAGTGATTTCCCTGCTGCTTTCAACTAACCCCAAATAAATAAGTTGACTCTTGCACATAGCATGTCTGCTCACCCTTCTTTAGGTTGCTTGAAGTCTGTGTTAACTGGATATCTATGTGAATGTTACCAGCAAAATCTGCAGGCCTTTTGGGTTCTTACTCTCATCATTAGAAGACTTTTAGAAATGGACTCAGAAAAACATTCAAGGGCAATATTATTAGAGTTTGACAGAAAAACAGTATGTCGGGCTAGCTATAAATCTTGGCAGCTTCTTAGAGGAGGGCAACGGAGAAGAGGAAGAGAGAAAGTCAAACCTTTTTGACTTATGGTTCAAGAAAGCTGGTGTGTTCAGCTGTAGAAGTCAGGTAAGCAAGCAACTCAACTACATGGAAGAGTGGAGAGTTCCTCAGAAAAAGAGTGAGGAAGTCCACAGTTTCAGGAAAAGCAGGCTTGGAATTTGTGTCAGAATCTTCAAGAAAAGGAGATGGCAATAAAGAAAAGTACTTTTTCAGAACTCAGAAAAGCAGGCAAGCTTAGCTGTATGAGGGAAGTTCCTTAACTGGCTGCCTGGTGGAATAAGCCTGTGGAAAGAATAAGTGCATTATCTCGTTAAAGGCATAATTACATTCCCCATGGCCTGAGTCTTCAGGTGAATCAGATTCCTGTGTGGTGGTCTCTTGACTAGTTGGTTGACAGGCTCAGCTGGATAAGTCTTAAGGTAGTAAATACAGTATGCAATATTCTAGCCTTGGCAGCAGAACAGAATGCTTTGTCTCCAGTCAACGTCAGAGGAATATTCCCTTATTTTGACCAGGAGGAATTAGTTTTCCTTTAACAGACCTCCAAAAAGTCCTGGTATCTCCACCTTTTCATGTTGTATGCACACTAAGGAGGAAGAGTGAGGATAATTACCTTTCTTGTGTTATTAAAGAAGGAGCACATAGAGAACAAATTTGAACATACTGGAGGGGTCCTCTTCTCTGGCCTTAGAAGACATTCCTACAACAGCATAGAGGGCCACCAGTCTGCTGACTTCAGTCATCTGCCGTTCCACAACAATTCTTCAAATCTACATTCATGGTGGAAATTTTATTTTTTCAGATGGACTGATGTTATGCTCACTAGCATTCAGTTACCAGGGGCTCTTCTGTCTTGTCCTGGTTGCACAGTTCCCAGAAGAATGACTCATTTTCTTTGGTTGTCAATATTGCTATTTAATAATACTGTAGTTTTCCTTTGAAATGTCTCTAACGCTTTAGATGCCAAGGCTTCACACTGCCTTTTGTTTTTCCAAGTCAACAGAAGCAGGAATGGTTAAGGATGATGAACACACCTCTATTTGTATGATACTATTTCAGAACTAATTCTGTTTTAACTAATAATCTCTTCTCTTAAAGAAACTATGCTTCAGATCCAGCTCTGCAAACATGTAATCTATTAGCTGTCAGGAATCTTCTCAAGATCCTTTTCTGAGGACTTTGAATTTCTTATAAGTTTGAAAACTTCATCCCTGGCTTCTTTAAGTTCCCTCATGAGAATTACCTTGAGTCCTTAAATTTGATTACTTGAACCATTCTGCCAATTTGTGACTTCTATCTAAAATCTAATCAGTGCATGCATGAAAGAAATGTTTATCAATCTTTATCATGGGCAAGACATTGCAAGTGTTTACTCATAATAAATTGTACATTAATTTTTGTTGGTGAAAAAGCACTTCTGCAACAGTGATGCAGATTAGAATCTATTAGCCTGAGTTTCTGTTTTATGTGTGTGTGCATGTGTATGTGTGTGAGTGTGAGTGTGTGTGTGTGTGTGTGGGTGTGTGTGTGCGTGTGTATGTATGAAGGTATACTGTGCAGGCCAGAAGATGATGTTAGATCCCTTCAAGCTGGAATTTAGTTGGTTGTTAGTTATCCAATATGGATGCAATGAACAAAACTGGTCCTCCATAGCAGCAAGCAAGTGCTCTTAATCACTGAGCCATCTCTCCAGTACTTCCCACAATCACTTTGACATTAAGATAAAATAAGACTTTCTCTAATATTTGATTTACCTATAGTCTATGCATGTGAGTTTTGACACTTTCTGTATGTAGCTGATATTAAAGTGTCTCTGAAAACCCTCACTCACAGCAACTTGGCCTTTTCAAGGAACAAGGTACTAGAGAGGACACTGATTATACATTCTAAATACATTGTGTCACGAGCCTCATCAGGCATCTGACACATTCAATATCATCTCTTCTATTGCAGGTGGTTAGTGATGAATCTCAACCTGCAGAACTGCTTTCAAAATTGAACATCCTCATTAGGAAACCTGGCATTTGCTTCAGAATGTAAGGATGCATCGCACCTACCAAATTGGCTTTGGGAGCATCTGCTGAAAATGTTCAATAAAAGTGAAAAATTGTGAGACCCATGCTATTAAAGCCATTTTCATTCTTACGCTACCTTAGTATTATTATTCATTTTAAGAAGTTGTTGGAAAGGACTCAACTAACATGAGGTAAATTTGAGCTTTTCCCTTATAGCACATGCACTTAGAAATCCATTGAGAAAACAGTGATTGGCAAAATGTCTCACTAAATCCTTTCTGTTCACTTTTCTATTATAAGTCATTTAGTAGTAGTCAAAGTGTCATTTTTGCTGTGATAAAATTTAATTTCCACTTCCAGTGCCCATTCATTTATTTGTCTGTTTGTTTGCTTATTTAATTTTCTTAACAATGAGAGACAAATTACAGATGTTGGTATGTAAACAAAAGAAAAATAAAACAAAGGCTGTAATTCTTAACATTAAAATATTATGACATTGGGACAATAAGTTGTCCCAGAGGGTCAAAGAACAGTAGCTGCTGAGTAGCCAGATGATCAGAGTTCAATCCCTGGGATGCAATGAAAGACCCAGATAAGGAGGTGTGTATCTATGTTTCTAGCACTCCTGAAGAGATGGAATGTTGAGATAAGACCATCACATGGAAACTTTCATCCCTGCCACCCTGAAACATACAGTGTAGAAGAAATGGCAAGAGAGACTCTGCCTCAAACATAAAGTAGAAGGAGAGAACTGAGAATCCTAAAGTTTGTTCTCTGATCTCCACTGTTTTGCGCGCGCACACACACACACACACACAGACACACACAGACACACACACACACACACACACATTGTGTACACACCCATACATACATACACAGATGCATACAATAATAAATAAAAAATCAAGCTTTTCCAATAAATGGTGATTTCAAGTTTATTTTTTATCAATTTCTTCTTTTTTCATATTGTTTTCATTCAATCTTACATTAAATTCCCCTTTCCAACTTGTTACTAGTCGCATGGTAAATGAATGCCTCCAGAACAATCTCATTTATGCACCACATGGATTGCATGTTTGGGAAGCATGTATTTCTTTAATTGAAAATATCATCAATTACACATCTCTCACAATACTAACTCATTATGGACATGCCACATGCTAGAAAAATTAGCCTTTCATAAAAATTTACAATAATATAATCAATAATGACACCAGCATTTCTTTCAGTGAAACAACTGAGCTCTGCAGACTTCAAGGAAAGACGATGGAGGAAAAGCAGCATACTATTTTACAAATTATTCTCCTTACTAAAATATTGACAAAAGCACATCAAAAAGAGAATCACATCTCATGTTCTTTATCTCAAGCACATGTGAGTTAGAAGCCCAGGGTTCTTTGAAAGTATTGTTCAGGGCCTGAACTCTTGGTCAAGAAAAAATATAAATCTCTAAAATGTTTGTTCAAGTATTTAGGTTGACTAAATTTCCAAAAGAGTACATACCTTTGCTCAGATTATAGATTTAAAAACAGGGTTAAATGTAGACACAGTTTCCTCCTTTCAAGGGAGATATCATTCCTACAGCAATCTACATAATGGTACATCAGTGCACAAAAAGCAATTGAGGTGGAATGTATCTACACCAAAACCCTGGTGGAAAAATACCATAAAACCAGCAATTTACTCCTAGATAGCACTCTCCCATTTACAAAGCATTTTCCTGTTTTTAATCTTGCATTTTCAAAGCAAGTTCTCAAAGCACATATTAACATCCTGACATTACAGAGAAAAGTAAATAAAGTTCAGAGAAGCTCAGACTTACCCAATCCTGCACAACTACTTAACGACAGACCTGAGGCTCCCACACAGGTTTTTAGTTCTTTTTTGTGCCAATTTCAAGGCTGTTACTGCTACAAAACAGCAGCATTACCCAGCATTCTCTCCATCTCTCCATCTCTGAGCAGGAAAGAGTCCAAAGAAGCCTAATGCAGCTCTTCAAAAATGAAGGTTTCAATTGGTTACTAAGCAAAGGTGATAAACTCATGTGTGTCATTGCAAGAACTTCTGAAAACTTTGAAATCAAGCACAAAAATGTCTGTAACGTAAAACAAAGAACTTGCTAACAGTTCCTTCTAGAATTATTTAAGTCAGTATGGATATGATGGATATGAACTTTCTCTTGAATAATCTGTTAGGACTCTGTAAGTTATCCCTAAATAGTGATGCAAATGATTCCTGTTCATGGCAACAGGATTTTACTCATAAGGATTACATTAACTTACCCTCTGGATATGAAGTTGATTATCTATAACTAGCTTTGTTTTATTTTCTCAGTGGCTCTTCTGTATGGCCATTGTATATAGCTTCCTTTAAACTTTTTGACATATCTATTGGTCTTCTTATCAATTAATAAGTTTTGCAAAAATATTTGATTTGTTTTTATTTGTATGAGTCATAGTTATAGACTTCGAAGAACACTGTTATTAAAACAAATGAATTATATATCTTTTTAAAAATTTCCATGCAATCTAAGGATAGCCCATAAAATATTAGATTAAGATACAGCATTGTATAGCAGTTTTCTCCAAGATTAAAATCTTCCATCTTGGAGGGAAACTTCTTAAGAAAGGATGTTTACAGGGGGGGGTGAAGCAACAGAAAGTTCTGATTATGTGCTACCATAACAGATTTAACTCTGTAAGTTTATTTATGTACATATTAATCAGTTATGCACCAGTACATTTATTTCTCAAAAGAAAAATCTAGAATCAACAAACCAAAGAAATTAAGGAGAAAATATCACAGGGCCTTGTATATTCATGAAACTAAATATACATAGAGATGAAAAGCAGTTTGGGTTTGATATATCCTCATTTACTAGAAACACTATAGACAAAAATATGTCTACCTTACCATTACACAAAGAAGATTGCTCATAGAATATATTTCATGATAATTGATTGATTCATTGAATACTGACCTTATCGAGGTTCCTTCTTGTTGGGTGCTTTCCTCTAAAGGATATCCCTTCATCCCATTTCAGTCACAGCACAGTTCATCTCTATGGCACATTGTCCCCATCCTGTCTTATAATGTCTAGGTCTTGGTATTTGGATTTTTGTATCCTTTTCCTGGAGTATAAACCCCTCATACACAAAAACACACTGAGAGGTTTCTCTATCTTCCAAATGCAGGCCATGGTGCTTGAAGCAATGTCTGTTTGATGGACATATGAAAATTATTTCATTTGGCACATCAGAACTAAGAATGATTGACC
This sequence comes from Peromyscus eremicus, assembly GCF_949786415.1. Lineage (NCBI taxonomy): Eukaryota > Metazoa > Chordata > Mammalia > Rodentia > Cricetidae > Peromyscus > Peromyscus eremicus. The sequence continues at coordinate 85,429,312 of NC_081421.1, forward strand.
AACCAAAATATCCTTTAAATATAAGTAAAGATAAATTGTTTAGTGCTATCTACTTTCATGAGAAATAATGTTCATTTGCTCCAGAATTAATTGTGAAATTATTATTCATACTGTGGAAAAGATCCAAACCACTACTCAGCAGTCTGTATTAACATTTTATCAATGTGAAAAATTTATAGAGGCTATAAACAGATATACATATGCCACAAATATATCAGTGGTAAATAAGAATGATTTATGGAAGACGAAAGGGCAGCAGGAAGCTAAGACCTCAGACAATACTTTATAGCAGCACTGGGATTTACTGAGCTCAGTATTCTTATGCTCTTCTGTGATGTCCATGTGGGTATGTAATACATTTCCAATCTAGTAAATATGAGCATAATGAGGCATTGTATATATTTCATGGAATTGGTTATTGTTTTTAATCACTTAAGTGACTATAAACTACCAGTTTGATGATTAATAAAGATCTCTCCACATACAATCTTTCTCTAGACACTAGAAAATGGTACTGTGTTAGCCACAACTGAGTACTTTAGGTAAAATTCTTCCAGTTCATGCTGAATGAAAGAATTATCCACAGAACGTGTGCTGGAACACAATTCATAAAATATACAGCCAATGGAATGTCAACAGCTACAATGTCAATATGAAAGGAGCTGTGAGAGAGAAGTGGATGTGCAGATGGAGAGACTAATTTCATGTTTGATAAGTTCTAGGAATATTATTATCATAAACAAAACTAGATGCACTGAAATAGATCCATAATTTTGATATTTCAAAAAATCAAGTTCAACACTTTTAGAAGTTGAATTGTGTTCTCTCAAAAAAAGATATGGGGAATCATGTCAACACCATTAATGGGTACTTATCTAGAAATAGTTTTAATGAAGATGTGATTAAATATGGTGAGGCCATAATACAATATGATCTTATGAATGAGAATTTTATACAGACACAAGAGAAGACACTAATGTCATCAGTGGAAAAAAGATTATATTGATACATCTATAAGCCAAGCTTTATCTGTAATTATCAGATAATAGAATGGACAAGGAAGGAGTTACCTCTAGAGTCCTTGGAGGGAGCATGATCCTGCCACCACTTTGCTTTCAGAGTCTTGTCCTATAGAAGTAGAAGAGAATGATTCTTCAGTTATCTACTTAGTTTGTGATGATCTGTACAATATCCCTAAGAAAATATTATAAGCAACACATTGCCCACTAAAAAAAATGATACATTTTAAGTGGCTACTTACTTTTCTTCAAAGATCATAATTGATCCTATTTATGTTGCATAGTGTTATAAGTATTGTAAAAGATAACATTGGAGACTTGTAGTTAGGTGACATAAAATTTGGCTATGGTAATGGTAACGATACTTATCATATGTTGCACAGTATTTAATTTCCTCTACAACCATAGACAGGAGGCAATACTGCCCCTACTTTCTGACAGGGAAAAGATGAATTTCCCCAAGGTACCAAGTAAGGCTATCCAATCACTGTATACTACCTTTAGCTCTTTTTATAGGTATACAGAATAATTTTTTTTAAATATGGGTTCTTTTATCTGAACTGATTAGATATCAGGATACTTATACTTGTATTCTTTAACAAGTCAATGGAAAAGTGTCCAGACATGACAATTGTTTAACTAAACCTTTGGTTCTTTAGAAAGACATAATACCAGAGCACATATATATTACCTTCTGTATGCAATTACTCCACATATCTGCTTCATACCTTTTTGTTATTATTGTTGTTGTTCTCAAAAAAAAAATGAAATGGTTCTGACTTGCCTCATCAGGAAATAGGTGAGTATTGCTCCAGTATTTTTAAATTCCCACGTGTAGTTAAAGTTTTCCTACCTGACCCACAGTCAGGACAAATCTTTGTCACCTGGCAGTCCCACAGCTGCTCAGACCCGACCAAGTAAACACAGAGACTTACATTGGTTACAAACTGTATGGCCATGGCAGGCTTCTTGTTAACTGTTTTTACAGCTTAAATTAATCCATTTCTATAATTCTATACCTTGCCACGTGGTTCGTGGCTTACCGGCATCTTCATATGCTGTTTGTCATCATGGTGGCTGGCAGTGTCTCTCTCTCAGCCTTCTACTTCCCAGCTTTATTCTCCTCCTTGTCCCATCTATACTTCCTGCCTGGCCACTGGCCAATCAGTGATTTATTTATTGACCAATCAGCAACACACTTGACATACAGACCATCCCACAGCACTTCCCCTTTTCCTTTTTCTTTTTCTTTTTTTCAAAAAGGAAGGTTTTAACCTTAACAAACTAAAATTACATATCATTTGGGAATTTGGGCATAGCTTCTCTTACTACTTTCTGCTGGAGGGGGGCGCTGTATCTTATGGGGACACAAAGAAAATTTTAGAATTATGGAATAGTCCATGAGGGTGTATCGTCTGAGCCAGTTACCTTCAAACCATTCTGGATGTTGGATCATCTGGGCCATGGTGTCATAGGAGACCTTTCAGGGAGTCTTGGGTGGTCAAACCTGATGTATTTTAATCTGGAACAAATTCATAGCCTCTGGATTTCTGTGGGAACAAAAGCAGAGTCTCCTTTCCAAAGCAACACATCCTTACATCCAAATTTTGAAGTCAAGGTATCTTTAAAATATACATATTGGTTTAACTCAACATCTTTTGCGATCAAATGTTTTTCTGCAGTTAAAAATCCCAAAGACAACACAATCCAGATTCTCTGTGTGATATTCATCTTCACGTGGCTTATTTTTTATTAATTTTATTGTCTCTTTAAAGACTTTATTTTTTTTAAAACTATGTATTTGTTTATATAACTGTATATATCATCTTTTTTGTCTCTTTTAAGCCTATGTATATTTTACACACATTGTAAACTATTACATCTGAATCTATCTTATTGTGAATCTATTGCTTTAAACTGCAGCATTTGTAAGACTGAAAGGGCACTATGGCTGCTGGCTCTGCCCACCTCAGCTTCCCAACACGGCAGTGGTACATTTTCCACCAGCTCTGGGAGCTATCATGGGTCTATGCTTTTATCCAAGTAGTGTGTAGCCCATAAACCTCTTTTTTTATTTTGTACTAGCAAAGGCTAAATCCACCACGCAGCTTAATGTGCCACTTGTAGAGGCCTCATTCCCACCATACTGCAGGTCGAGCATGCATGCTAGGAACCCACAAGTAGCTCAAACTAGCAGCTGCTGCTCATTTGAGAGAGACAATTAGGAAGCTGTTTTTAGCTCCATTTTAGAATCTTTTTTCAGGTTTTAGGTGGAAACTCTTACCTCACGTTGGGTGCCATTTGTAGCTAAAGTTTTCCTACCTGGCCCACAGTCAGGACAAATCTTTTGTCACCTGCTAGTCCCACAGCCGCTCAGACCCGACCAAGTAAACACAGAGACTTATATTGGTTACAAACTGTATGGCCATGGCAGGCTTCTTGCTAACTGTTCTTACAGCTTAAATTAATCCATTTCTATAAATCTATGCCTTGCCACGTGGTTCGTGGCTTACCGGCATCTTCACATGCTGTTTGTCATCTTGGCGGCTGGCAGTGTCTCTCTCTCAGCCTTCTACTTCCCAGCTTTATTCTCCTCCTTGTCCCACCTATACTTCCTGCCTGGCCACTGGCCAATCAGTGATTTATTTATTGACCAATCAGCATCACACTTGACATACAGACCATCCCACAGCACCCATGCTCACTTTTTAGTGGTGGCCCATAGTAGCTGTGTGAATGTGGCATGATCCTGGCATCTCTAGGTCTCAAGTCTCTTCCTCTATAAAATAGAGGCCACAGCTGGAGTTAAGCTGTCTAGGGCAATGGTAGCAAACATGTGAAACTATTTTTATCTTTGCTACTCCAGTGATTGCAGTCCTTCCTAAGGAAAATGTATAGTTTATACAAAATGGACTCAAATTACTGTGAATTATAATCTTATTGATCATTATTGAAATCATGACTCTGGAATCCCTATAATCAAAATGAATTTCCAAAGAGGCACCAAAAATCAAAGAATACATTTTTTCTTATGTTATGTAAATAATTTTCTGAGCCAAACCACAAATTAGTTATGAAAAGCTGACGCTCACAATGAGAATGAATCTGTAAAAGCTCAATTTCTATTAAGAAAGAAAATAAAGACTAGCTCCATAAGCAGATTTTTTTTTTTTTTTGGTTTTTCGAGACAGGGTTTCTCTGTGTAGCTTTGCACCTTTCCTGGGACTCACTTGGTAGTCCAGGCTGGCCTCGAACTCACAGAGATCCGCCTGGCTCTGCCTCCCGAGTGCTGGGATTAAAGGCGTGCGCCACCACCGCCCGGCTCATAAGCAGATATTTTTGTACCAAGCTGTTTCTAAGTTTCCTTTGATAAATAAGAATCCCTGAAACTTTCCCCTCCAGAACACTTTGCATTACATTAGGAACAAAAGAGTAAAAGTAGAAGATAGTACTTTGCTTGATCTCTCTACATACAGTTGAGACAAATGATTGAGTACTCTCAAAAATTGTAGAAAAGAATATAGTGATAAGTTACAGAATTAAAGAAAACAAGACTATTTATACATTGTAACCATAAAATGTAGTATCATAAAGAGTAGAAGGGCTGGCTCAAGAGTTAAAAGCACACACTGGTTTTGCAGATGACCCAAGTTTATTTCGCAGCACCCATCTGGGATGGCTCACAATCACAACTGAAACTCCCAGTTCCAGGAGATGTGATTCTCTCTTCTGTCCTCTCCAGGCACTCCATTTAAATGTGTGTGAGCACACGTGTGCGCACACGCGTGGGCACACACACACACACACACACACACACACACAAATTTTAAAATAAAACATTTAAAAATATTACCATAGAAATAATTTGAAGGAACACTTGGGAGTTCTTCCTTCCTCTTTTTTCTCTCTCTCTATCTCATTCTTTCTCTCCTTGTTTTTTATGAGGTACAGAAATTATGAATAGTACTATTATTAGCCTCATAGTGTAACTGAAATGACTATGTTAATGAATATAACATGTTTTAAATTGGTGTCCTGAACAAGAGTATACATCAATTTATATTAGAAATCATCCGTAAGATTAAATCTTATAGGAGAAGGTAAGTTCAGGCATCCTCTCCATTATTTCTAGGAGTCTTAGTTGGTGAACTTACCTTCCTCTATAATCTGATTAGTGACTACCCTAATTGTAGAACCTACATCCAGTAACAGATGGAAGCAGATGCAGTGATCCACATTGGGCTGAGCTCCTAGACATCAATTGAAGAGAGGGAAGAGGGATCAGAGGAGCAAGTGAGGTCAAGATAATGATGGAGAAAAACACCGAGAAAGCTGACCTAAGCTGGTGGGAGCTCATGGACTCTGGTCTGTCAGCCAGGGAACATGCATGAGACCAAAATAGGCCCTCTGAATGTGGGTGACAGTTATGTGACTAGATCTGTTTGGGGAACCCCAGCAGTGGGACCAGGACTTATCCTGGGTGCATGAAATGGCTTTTTGGAACATATTCCTTAGAGTGGAATACTTTGCTTAGCTTTGACAAAGGGGGTGGAACTTGGTCCTGCCTCAACATTATATGCCAGACTTTGTTGACCTACCCTCTTTGAATAGTGGATGGTGGGGAAGGTGGAGGAGCAGGGGAAGGGAAGGGAGGAAAAACTGAGATCAGTATGTAAAATGAAAAAAAATTAAATAAGTAAATAAGTATTAAATCTTAAAATGTATCCTATGAAGGGAAGAAACTTCATAGACATTTAAAATAATTTGACAAAATTGTTGCACTGCAGTGAAGACTTTAAGCTATCTCTGTAATGAACACTTTGTGTGCACTCACTATGCCACGTACACCATTACTGACCAGACTTGATTGACACTGGAACTAAAGTGTATACATAAGGCCCCTATGGTTGGACATGTCAGTCAAGGAACAAAAAATGAGAGGAGCGTTTAAAATACATACACTTCCATGTGCCCATTCTCCTGCCTGCTAGATGCAGACAACATTTTCACTTCATATGTGGTTCTAAAGATGAGTTATTTTACAAGCAAAATCTGAATCTAAGACATTGCAACTATTTCTGAAAGTCTTTATGAGAATGAGAGCACTAGGGAAGATAAGAAAAAAGAAAGCAAGATAGGAGAGGAAAGCTAAAAAAGTAGTCTCAACTGACTTCATCATGGAACATTAGTGAAAGCCCATTTGGTCCTTCCTTGTGGGAAGAGGAGGGATTTATTTTTTATGTTGTGTTAGTTAGAATTATATGATGGCTCAGGAATTAGAGGCTTCTCGGCTCATGATCTCCTAAGCAGGATGATCTCATTCCTCAGAAGCCAAAGCTCTATAAGGATATAGCAGTGCTCCATCTCTGCTCCTAACATCTCAGTCAAGGGTATGTTGGCCCAAGGAACAGGATTTGGGAAGGACTCTCACTGCATATGCTGTCTGTATGCTCTTGTTACAAGATCTTCCTTCATGGAGTCTCTTTTAGTCAAGGAATTTTATATGTGAGTTTCAGCTCAAACTAATAAAATACAATTTTGTTCTTCATCTGGCTTTAGCATCTTCTTATTCACTTATGTGCACACTCACTCTCTCTCTCTCACACACACACACACACAAATGATGTATGTCGGATTTCTATCCATCTTGACTTGGGTCTGTCAAGTAGCTTTTACTAGTTCTACTAGTAGCTTCATTGACTACACTGAGCCAAATTTCCCTGATTACCATTCTAACCTACTGCCCATTGCTAATTCGGATGCTCTTGGCTCACAGATATAAATAGCATGTGCCTGTGATAGAACATCCTCCTGTCAGCACTGTCCTAGTAGACAGGACAGCAAGATGAGCAGCTATTCATACCAGTGTTTCTGCTCTCTGTATCCCCCCTCATCATCTCAGGATATTGTTATTATATTGGTATCAAATATCTTAACCTGTGTTCAATGATCTGAACATTTTATCCTTTAATTTATTGCAGACTACAAGATTTTCTGTTCTATTTGATGTGGGTTATTTTCTTTTTCAAGATTAAAAGAACCAATCAAATGGTATATTAAAAGACTTTTCAAGGAAAATGGGATGAGTAGATGTGGATAAGGGTCCTCTTTGATCATGAAGTACAGCTTATACATCCATAACTCTGATTCCAGAGAATCTACATCCTCTTCTGGCCCAGGACACAAGATGTGCGTGTGGTGCATGTATAGACATACAGGTAAATTATCATTCATATAAAACAAAATAAATAAATATAAAAGACGACTCTTTCCCAATTCCCTGTCAATATATAAAATCCCATGTCACAAGGAGATTACACCATTTTGAAGTTATGCTGTTTTCTGTTTGTTTGTTTGTTTGTTTTGATTTCATTTAGAAGATGCACCATTTGATTCAAGAACTTCAGAATAAGCTTCTAGGAACACCATCTTTGTTCTTACTCATACATTCTAGGCAGGTCTTGCAGGCCCTTTACATGTGATCTATGTCCCCTGTTAGAAGGTCAAACCCCTTTACAATCATGTTTTCCTTAATATTAGACTGTTAGCAAAGGTTTTGCGAAGTATGGTAAGTAGAAATAAGCTTTGACATGATGATTTTTATATATGAAACACAAATACTCTTTCAAACATTTGTTTTTAACTAAATATCACTAATTAGACAAAATATTTCACTTGAAAAAAGTTTCCTGTAAAGATGGACCTTTGGGAAGGTAGGTGAAACATATCTTGGCAGGTAAGCACCAGTTTGTGATGAATCTCTTTCTAGCAAAGCATCTCCATAGTGAGAAATTATGATATACCAAAACCAAAGATCCCAGTGATCCAGGTCCTCAGGGGTTTCCACCTATATATCAGAATATAAAGTCTCAAGAGCCTCTTCTTCCATACTGTGGCTCTACTTTTGCCACAGAATAGTTGCCTAACCTAACTTTTGGCCTTCTTTGTACTTGCTTAGCTCTTATAATTAGATCCTGGTCTTCAGCTCTTTCCTCCCTGTGACTTTACATAGTCTTCAAATGAGCAACTATGAGGGTTTTCTTTCCTTCTCACAAAGCCAATAATAGATGTGAACTTAGAGTGGCACAGAGCAACAATGATTTAATTTCATAGTCCAAATAATTATTATTCAGATCTCATACCTGCACTTTAGAGACAATGTACTACTTGGGGAACCTCCTTCCCCAACAGTCTGCTCTAGTCAGTCAGTGGTAGGTCTTAGTAGTCACTGTCACAGTGCTCCAGGCACCTGCCCTATTGAGGTCTGAATTGCCAAGCTGTCAGCCTGTGGACCACCTTTAGAGCCCTATGTTCCTAAGGGTCAATTTTTATCTTTCCTTTCTAAGGATCATTTTTGTTGTCATCTTCTGTCAGGAATCCAGAAAAGCAGTGGCTTAGATTTTCATTTTCTGTCTTCTCTCTCTCTCTCTCTCTCTCTCTCTCTCTCTCTCTCTCTCTCTCTCTCTCTGTGTGTGTCTCTCTCTCTCTCTGTCTCTCTCTCTCTGTCTCTCTCTGTCTCTCTCTGTCTCTCTCTCTCTCTCTCTCTGTGTGTGTGTGTGTGTGTGTTTATGTGGTATATTCACATACTGTGTGTATATATACATGCCTGGGCACATACAGTTACCAGAGGAAGATTTAGAGTGTGTAATTGGAAGTTTTCTTGTGTTCCAGCCAGCTGGCAGTAGGGACAAATCTCTCCCACTCACATCCCCCAAGTAAACACACAGAGGCTTATACTAATTATAACTGCTTGGTCATTAACTCAGGCTTATTACTGACCAGCTCTTACACTTAAAGTAACCCATAATTCATATCTATGTGTAGCCATGTGGCTTGGTACCTTTTCTCAGTTCTGCCTTCACATCTTGCTTTCTTTATGTCTGGATGGTGACTCCTGGCTCAGCCCTTCCTCTTCCCAGAGTTTTCCTCATCTGCTCACTGCACCTATGTTTCTTGCCTGGCTACTGACCAATCAGTGTTTTATTAAACCAATATACAAGGGTATTATCCCACAGCATTTCCCCTTTTCTTTCTAATCAAAGAGGAAGGTTTTAACTTTAACACAGTAAAATTACATATAATAGAGCAGTTATCAAACAAGAATTACAGTTACAATATCTAGTCTATTTATATTTGGCAAATTCAAAGAAAATGTTCCATTTATCCTATATTTCTGAGTCTAAGGTTTCATATCTAATTTATATTTTATCATAACCAAAGAAAATTATAATTATCTAGTCTCCAACTACATCAAAGACCCCAGAAGGATATAATATTACCTAAGTAAACAGGAAATGCATTGTAAGCAACTTCCAAAAATTCTGAAAATGGCAGAGACAGCTGCCTGCCTAAACAGTCATCCAAAGTTCCTCTGTAACATTGGGGCATCTATCTTCAGCCTATAGGTCTAGAGTTACTCAGTTGCTTCTCCCTTTGTCCTGTAAATTGTCAGGCAGTCTCCTCTGTGAAGGACCATCTCACCTGTTTTGGCAAAAAGCAGGGGTTATTTTCCCATGGATCCTGCATATCCAGTCAATACAACATTTTATCAAGCAGTCCAGGCACAACTTGCCCAGAGCAGTTTCTTGCCCAAATGGCCAGTTTTGCCAAGAAGAAGATAAACTTCATATGGAGTGTCTTCAATGCCCATCTCCCTCTTTGAAGGAATCAGTGCTGCCAGGAGCAGACATGTCTCACTGTGCAGAAAAGTCTAAGTTTTTAAAATATTTTAAATGCTATATTCTGTAGGTCTTTGAAGTGTTTGAAGATTACTTACCTAATTGAAATATATCTATGTATACCTAGAAAACTTAACTGACTATAAGTTTGATTATCATAGATTAGTCAACTAATTACTAATATGTATTTCTCAAGTATACACTACAATTTCAAATGAGCTGCACAAAAAGTACTTTAAACAAGATTAGAAATATACATACAATATAACAAAATTAACTTTAAATTTGAAATAAACTGCCGGGCGGTGGTGGCGCACGCCTTTAATCCCAGCACTCGGGAGGCAGAGCCAGGCGGATCTCTGTGAGTTCGAGGCCAGCCTGGGCTACCAAGTGAGTTCCAGGAAAGGCGCAAAGCTACACAGAGAAACCCTGTCTCGAAAAACCAAAAAAAAAAAAAAAAAAAAAAAAATTTGAAATAAACTAAAATCTATAGCAATATAAAATATTTTAAACAAGTTGACCTTTAAAAGTAAGTTCTATAGTCTACCCTTTCATCCTATCATATCTATATCATATCCACTTTTTTCTTTAGAAAAAGATTGCATTTATAATCAATCTCACTTTTAATAAAAATAAAGATTTATAAACAATAATTTGGGAATTTTGGTGTAGCTTCTCATACTACTTCCTATTGGTTATGGGCTCTGGTAATTTTATGGGGATCCTGAGAAAATTAAGAATTATGGTCAAGTCCTGACTGGAGTAGTCTGTGATGCTGCATTGTCTGTGCCAGTTGCCTTGAAGCTGATTTAGATGTTGGATCATCTGGAGATCTCTCGGGGGGGATCTTCCTTGATCAAACCATATCATCTTGGAAGCAATCCATAGGTTCTCATCTTTGGTGGAAACAAAAGTAGAACCTCTTTTCCAAAGCAACATATCCTTAGACACAAATTTTGAAGTCAGGATACCTTTAAAATATAAATATTGGTTTAACAGCGCAGCCTTTACAATCAAATGTCTTTCTGCAGTTAAAAATCCCAAAGACAATATAATCCAGACTCTCTGTGTGATTTCCATCTTTATGTGGCTTAACTTTTATATTATTTTTACTGTTTCTTTAAAGACTTTATTTTTTTTAATATCTATTTCTTTATATAACTGTCTATATTTCTTTTCTATATCTTCCAAGCCTAAGATACATTTTTACACACATTGTAAACTGTTTAGAGGTTTATTTTGTCTGAATCTGTCTTATTGTGAATCTATGATCTTTTTCTGATCGTTGCTTTAAGCAGCAGCCCTGGCTTCTGACTCCACCTACTTCAGCTTCCCAATATGGTAGAGGTAATTTACCTCCAGCTCTGGAAGCCATGCTCTCTGCTGACTCTGAGAGGTAATGGGTCCATGCCTCCATCCAGCAGCATGTAGCCCAGAAACCATTTCTTTTCTATACTAGCAAAAACTAATCTGCCAAATAGTGTACTACACAGCTTGGAGAAACCTCTGTGTACTGTGGTGAGAATCCGCCATGCTACAGGTCAAGCCCACATGCTGCTGTGAACCTGCCATACTGCAGCTCACAGCTTGCCTGAGAAACACAACTAGGAAGCTGTTTTTAGCTCTATTTTGGAACCTTTTTTTTAAAAAGCTTTCTCGGGTTTTAGGTGAAAACTCTCACTCCACATTGGGCAGCCAAATGTAGTTGAAAGTTTTCCTGTGTCACAGTCTGTGGTAGGGACAAATCTCTCCTACTTGTTTCCCCCAAGTAAACACATAGAGGCTTATATTAATTATAACTGCTCAGCCATTAGCTCAGGCTTATTACTGACTAACTCTTACACTTAAATTAACCCATAATTCTCACCTATGTTTAGCCACGTGGCTTGGTACCTTTTCTCAGTTCTGCCTTCACATCTTGCTTCCTCTGTGTCCGGCTGGCAACTCCTGACTCAGCCCTTCCTCTTCCCAGAATTCTCCTCATCTGCTCACTCTACCTATACTTCCTGCCTGGCTACTGGCGAATCAGCATTTTATTAAACCAGTGTACACAGCAAGGGTGTCCTTCACCTTATTCCCTAGAGACAGAGTCTTTCACTGAACCTGGAGCTATGCAGGAGGTCCAGCAAGCCTCAGAACTCTTTCTATCTCCAGTCTTCCTCAATACTAGGCTTAAGTAAGGTTTGACCAAACCCAGCTTCTTTTTTAAACATATATTCTGGGTATTTGAAGTTCCTTATTGTTAGATGGAGATTGTTCTAGGAGAGGTGGAAATAAAATAAAAGATAAATCAAACTTTCAAATAGGAATGGATTATCTTCTAATTATATCAGTGAAAAGTGACAGTCTCTTCGCAAGAATAGGAAATGTGCCCAAGTGGCATTGGGAACTTGGGGGTTACATGGACAGAGGCAGTTCTTGGGTTGAGTTATACCTGAAGATCTGTTCTCCTGCAGTCTCAAAGTTGTAATTATCAACAGAGGTTGGTGTGACTTTACCAGGAAGAACAGACGTTGTTCTGGGAGTGGGGGAGGATTCCTTTTTATTAGAAGCTTTTTGGATCCTGGAAGCCCACAGATGTTTGTAGCTATCATCATTCCTGTCCCAAGCTCCTATTCACCTTAGGCTTGCGGGATGTTTCATATCTTAGCAGTAACTAGTCTTACCTATTGAGTCATCCTCAAACTGAAGATTATCATCCTTTAAAAGTGATGCATGACAGAACTATTCTCGCAGGCAAAGTGAGGCTTCCACTTTGAAACCAGAAGGGCAGGATGGTGGCTGTCTTATACCCCAGAATTGACTATGCTATTAACTCAGAGATAATTTCCATCCAGATGAGAGCAATGCTCTGGCTGAGTGGAATTGCCAGCCAATAGCCCACAGGAAAGTGCCTTAGCCTGGGAAAGGGGATCTTGGAAGCCCATACACAGCATTCAACTCTTACAATTTCAGCTCTGTTTTGGGGACTTTTGCTTGCTGGCTATAATCTATGAATTATTGTTTCTTCTGCCTTCCTATCACTATGCCTTTATTTCATGTTACTATGTCTGTTGTATACATTCATTTTTAAAATTATTATAAAATATTTTATGAATAGTCTTATCTCTTCCAGGTTTTGATGCTAACAACTAAAAAGTTCTCTTTGCTTGTCTTGTTTGATACACAGCTGAATTCAAATTTTTGTTTTCCCCTGACAGCACCAGTAATGAAGCCTTCCACATATTG